>NC_056741.1:476993421-477183421 GCF_019279795.1 Protopterus annectens | reverse complement strand
CTGACTGTTTCTACAGATATTCCCAGATTCAAAGTTAATATTACACACATACCTCTCAATCTCTTAATGCACACACTCTGGACAAAGCTTGACAACATGGGGGTACAAACAGGGACATGTTTTGAATATTGCTATCATAAACTTAGAGAGTTGCATGAGTGACAGGATTTGTTTTAATATACATTTTCTGAAGGTTTTGAGATCTGAACATCAAATATATGTCATTATTTCGTGACTACAATTCTGAGATCATCCCACTGATTTGCCAGGGGGACAGAGGAACAGGCAGAAAATATGAGCCAATTATCTGGACATACTGAAAACTGTGTACAGTTGAGAGGTATGATTATGCGTACAGCTTACAACCAACTCCCAGGATTCGAACCATGGCTGTGTCTGCTAAAAATACAACAATTTAAGTCACAGTAGAGTGTGCTATTTGGATATTGCTGTTTATCTCTTCAGTGTTTTCTGTCTAAGTCTCTCTTGGTTGTACAATCTGATCTTGTACTTAGATCAGTCTTATACAGACATTCCTAGACATTTTTTGTATGTAGCACAGTGTGGGTAACAGTGGTTAACACAACATTACTATTCACAGAATGCAACAATAAATGCCACACAATACCAGAGTACACACAACCAGTCCAGGATTTACAGCCTTATTGCCAGGCAGTTACAGTTTTATTTAAATATGACCTTATGGGACTATTACTGTCATATTGTCTGGTTTATTCGGTACAACCCATACATCAGTTTTTATACTGCCAGGTGACTTTCTACTACTTTATATTTATTTGGTATGACTACTATAAGCAGGATTGTTACTCACCAGCCTCACGATGCAGCCTTTGCAGCCTACTAGCATGGGCTTCCTGATTCACAGCCTGCTCAGTTGCAGCTGTAAAGGAAATAGAGACATATTTAGGCATAGCTATCCATCACATACACATGCTGGACTTTAATGAATAGTAATGGTATGACTACTTACACACTGCTGGGACATCACCCCTCCGCCTTGCTTCTTGGATCCACACGTCCAAGAGCTTCCTCTTTCTCTGCTTCAAGTTGGCAGAGTGGTGCCTGACCTGTTCACCAGTCCAAGGGATAACAGTGGCACTGGTGAGATTACGGACAAGACAGTCCCAGGCTTCCGCTTTATACTGGGAGCCCTGGTACTGGCCCTGCAGCAGTCTTACATCATGTTTTTTTACCAGGAGTCCTACCGTGACCTTGGTCTCATGTATGCCCCAGCGCTGTGCCCGGAAGCGCAATCCCTCTCCAGCTCCTGCCATCCTGCCTACAGTGGGAAGCTACAACCAGTTATGAGCTGTATTCCCGCCTGTGGGGTTTAAATACGGCCAATTTCCTGCACTTTGCTGTGATTGAACAGTTTTAAATATGTTGAGCTAAGCTAAGCTATGGGAAAACCTGCTTAGCTACGGTTGGCATTGTTTAAAGGGACAGGTTCAGCACTGCTTACCGATGGGCAAATCCACTTAGCTGGGCTACTCATTGCTCAGCAGTCATATTTACAGAATGCTTACACTTGGTAAGCAGAGCTGTGCGATAATTAGCATTGCATATTTTTCATTTTATAGACTTATCTGCTGTACAGCATTGATTCATCATTCATTACATTTTATAAATTTGTTTACTGTCCCTGACATCCCCCAATGTGCTTTCATTACATTTATTCATGCGTGGCTATACTGTATGGGGCACTTGTGTTTATATGGGAATTTCACGACTTTATTAAACTAACACCTCACATCTAGACCTAATGCAGTACTCCATTTAACAAATATATGTTATTTAGTAGGTAATACTAAAAAAAATGTTTATGTACTGCTTTCACATATAAAATGCAAATCAATTACAGTGGGGATTGAACCGGGAATGGCTGCTCACAAAGCATATGCTCTAACCACCACACTATTGCAACACTGCTTATGTTGGATGTCTCTTGCTATTTAACTTCTTGTGCTGTTTAAGCTGGACTAAGCGTAGCTAAGCAACAGGCACACCCAAGCAGCTATGCTTAAAATTTATCGCATTTATAACCAAAAAAAAAAAAAAAACTGTTTTGTTGTGTTATTTTATCCATACCCTTCAGAATATCTCGGCTAATGCTGAATCTGTTATTTTATCAACTTTCTGCTTTGTGAGACAACTGTCGTTTTTGGTTTTGTCCACATTGCTTACTCTGACGGGTTGGGAAGTGTGCTTATGCTACCTGTGTTGCCCTAATAACGTTTGGCTTGGTAGCATACCTCTCAACCTCTTACAGCAAAATATCTGGACAAAGCCTAAAATGATGGGGGGACAAATAGGAATAGATTTTAAATATTGCTCTTACAAACTTAAAAGGTTGATAGAATAATAGGTTTTAACTTAGCATGAATTTTCTGAAGGATGTGTAGAGTCTTAAACTCAAATGTTTTGTCATTATTTAATGACGTCAATCCTTAGCTATTTGCCAGAAAGGTACAGATTTTAAGGGGAACACACCAAAAATATGAGGTAAAAATCAGGGCATTCTGCAAAAATCTGTACAGTTGAGAGGTATGCTTAGAAGGGACGATTGTCCCTTATGTCTTTGACCACAGATTTGTTCTCCTGATGGGTTGGGGGTGTTACAAGCGATCTCGCTCATTTTTAATTGCCGAAAGGCAATTCTGGAGTGCAGGGGGCGTGTGTATTGTGAGAGCTCTGCTCTCAGACACACCCCTTGCACTCCTACATGGAACCGTGTCCGTTTTAGAGCATGGCAGCGTGCCTTCATAAATATGCATGCTGAACAGGAATGGTCCCTGCTGTGCAGGAATAACTTATTCCCGCACAGCTGCTTGCTGAATCCCAGAGAACTTTTACACTCTTCTCACCTACAAACTTTCAACTTTTTTCTTCTTGCACAAACATACACATACGCTCACACATAATGCATTCACACATTCATAACTTTCTATACATATTATGTGCATCTGTATATAATCTATATTATCTGTACCTTTCTTTCACTATTTCAGATAATTTATGAAGACTAGCAATTATTTTAATAATGTAATATCTTGTGCATTTCTTGCATTAAGTTTGTTAATCTAGCATCTTTATATAGTTAGACCAAAATGTAATAAATGTACACATACCGTCACATCCTTATAGAGGTGAATAGGGTCATAATCAATGTCGTTGCTCACAAAAAAATCATTGGTAATAGCAAGAAGTGTCATCTCTGGGATGGAAAAGATATCCATGTACTGCTTTACGGCAGGTCCCTGTTATATGTAAACAAAAACGTTAGAAGCACAATCTTAATTAGTAAAGACTTAGTCGTACACAGAAGGAAATCTGAAATACAAGCTCCTGAAAACATGTGAGGGAATGCTGACAGTATAGGACATAAACAACTCATTTGAAACCATTCCTGTTGTTTGGGGGTGGAGCAGTTATACAAATGGTGAGAGGAGTAAAAAACTGTGCAATAGCTGTCTAAAAGTAGAGAGATGTGCTCCAATTAAATAATGCCCAGTTTTCTACTAAAAGTCATTAACTCTTTGTAGTATCATTTGCACATATTAGCTGCTGTCACTTTTTTATCTCCAACGTGTCAATACAAGCCAAATATAAGGGCGTCATGAAAAACACCTTTCTCTTAACATAATACCCAGTATAGTCAAGTGAAGAGTTACACTGTTTTTAAAGAGCAAAAAAGACATGAAACTGTTTGTTTCCCTAAAAGACATAAATTAATGCATTACCATAAAAGAAAGACACATATTAAAATTCTAAAAGACTGGCTTCGGTAATTCACACTTTTCATAACATTTTACTAGACAAATAATTTATATTATGAACATAAATAAAATCAAGATGACAAACAGTAACACCTGGTTAAAAAAACTAGTAAGTAGGCACAGAAACTTTCTACATATAATACTATAATTTAACATCCACCTTTGGTCTGAAGGTTCAGTATGTGTTTCCCAGTGTTATGTGTAATGTCAAAATTATCAATAGCACTTTAATGTTTTGGGAAATTTTTTTTTTTGCTTCTTTATTTTGGAATAAGGAAAGGTAATACAGCAGGAGTGATAACACACAAACACAGTGGAATCCTGAACTTATGAAAGATATTTTACTACAGCAATATTTCTGGCATTTCAATAATTTTTAGTGAAGGACAGACATTCACATTCACAGCAATAAGCATCATTACTGACACAAATACAATGGGCGCATGCAAATAAAGTCAACAGAGGTTTTACAGATTAAGCCTGATATGAATATCATGTACTAAAACTGAACAAGCAAAAAAACACTGTAACAAATCAATCTTTACTGTTAGCAGTCAAAATAGTTCAATGCCCAGATGGTAAGAAAGGGTGATCAGTAAATCACTGGTTGATCCATTCTGACAGGGGAACTGCATTTCTTTACCAACACAAAGAGAAACAATCCGGAGTTCTTCACATTTCTACTGCATTTATCAGGGTTACACCAGAAAAATAACACAAAATTTAAAATGATAGGGGAGGTCCATCAGCTGAAAAAGTGTGTGCGAAAAGAGCTGCCACTGCAGTGCATTAGTATAAAATGTACTACCACTGTCATCAAGACAATCTGACTACTGCATTTTGCTTGGATACTGTGAAAAAAAATGCATATGAACAGCTGACAAATCTGTTATGGTCTAGCAGAGCTTGTATTCTTAAATGTGGCCTGAGCCTACATTTCCTACATTATATGCTAGTGCAAGCTTACATGCATCAGGTACCCTCTTCAGTTCACTTCTGAAACAGAATGAGTTTAGAATCATTTCTAGTTGTTTCAAGTAAGGCACCCTAGTGGCATTCATTTGTACTGATGGTATATCAGGCTTAGTTAAGGGTGAGTTACATAGCAATATGTTCCCTGCTACCACAGATGGAGGGGGTCTTAAAACTGAAAAGTCTAGCACTGCTTTGTAGAAAATTACCCATCTTCCCATCTACCCTACCAATTTACCTTTCTCTGCAGCTACACATAAAGGACTTTCCAGTCTACAGATCATAATTATACCAGTCAAGGTTTAGGTTCATAGGTAGGTACTAGGCTATTGGCCCTAGGGCCTATACAAGCCTAGCCAAAAAGCTACACTGGCTTTCGCCACCCAAGAAAATTATTTTCCTGTGCCCCTGTCAAGCAGAGCCACAGAAGTGATTCCCGGGGTGAATTTCCTATTACCCATCCAATCATCAAGATTTTTCTTGAAGAGTGCTAATGAGGAGCTCTGTTAGACAGTCGTTTTAGCAACTAGATGAATTTTGACCTGTACAGTTTTCAAGATTATGACAGCCTTCTGAGTGCAGTAATATTTAGTTTGCTTTCATGGGCAAGGCTACTAAAATGTAAGTTTCACTCAGGGTCCTACCAGGAGAAGGCAAGAAGACCCCCACACACACACACACACACACACACACACACACACACACACACACGCACACACACACATGCGTAAATACACGCACACACACACACACAAATATCTATTTTAATTTAGAATTTCTGTATAAAGGTTTCCAGTCAGCATTACTCTGTCTGACTAACATTGCAAAATGTTGTTGGTACTGTTATTGTCAAATGATGTTTAACATCATACTTTCAGTGCTACGGAGCACTTCTCTCCAGGTTTCCACTGAAAAGGGTCTCTACTGAGCTCAGTTGGACTACCACAGTTAACAAGTAGAAATAAATAATAAAAACATAAAAACTGCAAACCCAGTCAGCTTCTGATCTTCTCCATGGTCCTTGCAGTGTGTTTACCATGTTTCTTCTGATTTCACTTTCTGATCTGCCATTCAGGAAACCATCTCAAAGAACTATCAGCATCTTTCAGTCATAGAAGACCCACTAATGTCTGCAGTTTGCAATGCTCTTTTAATAAGGGACAATGGCTAAGGTCTGCGTCTGTCACTTACAATGGTATTTGAGCTGCATATTTTTAACTATTGTCCAGTTGGGTGTCATCTTTATCCTACCATTTCTTAATAAAAAACAGCAAAGGGAAAGGAAAAGAAACATCCTTCTCCTGCTCTGTATTACAAAACTTAAAAAGGGTATCCTGTATAACAAACTTAAAGTAATCAAGTGCATGGGAAAGGGCCTTCACATTACTTGCTCTTCCTTTTCAAAATAATCTGGATAGCCTACACAAACTGCCTGCAGACTCGAACATAAATAGTCTTAAACTACTTAAATTGCAGATGGCAGGGTGTGCGAGTACTGTTCAATTCAAAGCTGTTTAGCAGAGATAGTAATATTACAAAGTGCTCTGGACCTCCTTACCTTGCCATAGAATCCACTGACATGATTAAGAGGAATGTGGTTAGTTCCTTGGTAAAGCTGCAAAACCTCCTCATCAGGGACAGGCTTAAGACCCCTGGAGATGTGGAAAGACAGGAGTTAAAACACCAAGGTGAAATGCTGTGTAACAGACAAGGAAAACCTTCTCCCAACTCGACCTGCTTACATAGGACACTTTTTACTCTCTGGTTATTGAACAATGCTTCACCACCACATAAAGTACTTACGAAATTTTTACCATATTTTTAAATTTACCTTATCTGTTATCATTCTCTATTAACTAGAACAATCCCCATACACACTCAGGTGTGTTTCTGGACTGTCAACATGCTTGATTGTTGGACAATTCCAGGACCACTCAGCTGTACACTTTGTCCAATGTAGTATACAGCTTGTAATGGTCTGAACACAGAAAAGGAATCTTGATTTTATAAACCTGGAATCTTCTGACCTCTGTGGCAAGAGGCGTTTGCATACTGCACACGAAACCTTGTACTCTATTGGCTAACTGTTCTACATCTGGAAGCACATCTCTCATTCTGCCACCGTAACTCCTTCCACTGTATCAAGGGGGGAAGTGAGCATTACTTACGTAACATAACAGAATTCGTAACACTTTTAACTGATACACAGACGAAGAAAAAAATACAGAAACAGGAAGACATTTATAAACAATGTATTGCCCCATAAAGGGAAGGGTATTTTTAAACAGACTGCTCCAACCCCCCCTTCCTCCTGCCATGAAGAGGATGATCTAATAGTATGCAAGCATGATTCAAGCACTTCATCTGCCCTATAATAAAATAAATACTCACTTTTGCTATACTGTTTCATATTTTTCTTCTCAAAACTTCATGTTCGTACAGACACACCCAGAGAAAGTTACTTAAAAAACAATGTGTCCCACTTTGGAGAAATCATGGAAAGTGAAAAGGAAAAGGATATCATACCTGTACACTGTCCCCAGTTCTATATAATGAAATGCATCAATCTTCATCAGAAGACCCTATCAAATTTTGAGAGAGAAAATACATTACCCAGAACCCAACAATACCTGGCCTAAAGTAAATATTGTATACTGCAGTCCAAGCAGGAGGAGTAAAAACTGTACATTTATCTGCCTTCTAATAGACTAATAAAATAAATACATTATAAATTATTTCAAAGAGAACAATCATATCTAATAACCAAGAGTATGAACATTAACTTCAAATTTATAAAAAAGTTACTAACATGTCACTATTTACATTTTTTCCTTGCAGATCAAATCTTTTGTAGAGAATAGGCTGGAATACACAAATTGCCTATAAACAACCTCTATTTTTTTTCCAAAAGATTCCCACCTTATTAATATCATAGTGCAGGCCCCTCACAGCAAAATTGGGGAGGTAGTCATAGCTGCGAAGTCCTTCTGGATACTAAAGAGAAGAAAAGAAAAAAAAAGACAATGATGAATTGATGAAACTAAACAAATTTAACTTCTACCACAAACATGACATTCTCACAGGCAACATGCCTGTGCAAGACTCACTACATAAACAGCTGCCCCTCTTATGACTTTGGCTGGTACATATTAAATGCCGCTACAGAAACATTTGCAAGTACACTGAGCCTAGTTTGGACTATGTCTATGCAAAAGAAGCAGTTACTAAAAATATTTAACATGGTAAGCCCTGACGTTTTCTTCAGGAATGACTCAGGAGCAATATCTGGTTAACCGACTTGCTGAAAGCTACTGTGTACACAAATGGAAGTTGTGGCAATCAAACCCAGAATCATTGGGGAGGTCTACGTCTAGCAGCACAGAGTCTTAACCTTCTTCAGCAAACTGCCAAACATCAGATGGGGTTTTAGAAGGTTAGGTCTAGAAACACAGAGTAAACCTTCTGCACTAAACTGAGACACACGAGAACTTAACGGAACATTATATCTTCATATATTTAAGGACATCTCAGCAAAAAAGAAGTTATCTACTCACCATAACGTTCCATCTGTGTTGTCCATTTTCATTCTTCCTCAACATATGGGTTCGGATCAGATTCTCAGATCCCACTCATTTGCTGTTCTACAGCTCGTGGAAACTACAAACTCTTGAGCTCCTCCCTTACCCATAATGCTGTAGTCCCCCTCCTTCTACAGATCCTATTTGCAGCACCCTAAAGTAAAACATTGCTATACTTTATATGCTATGGAAAATCACTTCCTGGAGCTCAAAGAAAAGTAACTTGGTCCCCAAGGCACTCTCCCACTGTTCCAGAAGTCAAAGAAACACGGGAGGGGACTGGAGGGAGGGAGGGGAGTTGAGGAAGAATGAAAATGAACAACACAGAAGGAACATTATGGTGAGTACATAACTTCTTTATCTAATGTTGTTAATTTTCATTCATTCCTCATCATATGGGACAGAGTCCCCAGCTACCTGAATCCTGGCTGGACTCTAAGGAAGGATATTCATGAGTACTACAGAGCCAAAAGCTGCTCTTCCCCTCGAGACCAGCTCCAATTTGTAATGAGTAATAAAGGTATGCCAAGTCGCAGCTGCACAAATATCGTCCATGGATGTTCTGAATTCAAAGGCTGATGAAGTTGCCATGGACGTAGTTGAATGGGTCTTTAAGGGCTTAGGAAAGATCAAACCCAGCTTTTTGTAGATGAAAGAAATACAAATAAGTAAATCATTTTGATAAAGTTACCTTTGAAACTGGTTGGCCCAATTTTGTTTCTAAAAAGGATACAAACAACTGGTCAGTTTTCCTAAATTTATCAAATCTGTGTGGATAGAAACATAATTATCTATGAGCCGATAAGTATAACATGTATTCACCTTTGTTAGAGAAATTTGGAAAGAATACAGGGAGATTAATGGCTTGATTAATGTTAGATCCTAACACCACCTTAGGAAAGATGGAAGGGATGGTTCTTAAAGACACTCTGTCCTTGTAAAAGATTAAATAAGGAGGCTTGCAGTTCTGATAATCTTCTAATCAATGTTATAGCTACAAGAAAAATCATTTTCCAAGTCAAACATCTCAACTCATATTTTGCTGCAGGTTCGAGGGGTCCCCGAGTTAAGGCCTGTAATACTAAAATTAGATCCCAAGGTGGAGAAGGGTATTTGAAGGGGGGGGGGGGCTTTAGTAAAAAGGCTCCTTTTATAAAGGCCTTACAAAGATGTGAAGATGCTAATGTAGAATTATTAACTTCGATATGAAAATTGAAGATAGCAGCTAGCTGAACCTTAACTGAAGAAGGACTAGCCCTTTCACTGAAAATGGAAGTCAGGAATTCAAGGATCTTATGTACTGGTGCTGAAAAAGGGTCCATGTCATGTTGTTGTGCCCAAAGGGCAAATCTTTTTCATTTGATCTTGTATATTTTCCTGGTAGAAGCCTTGTGAGAAGATAAAAGAATGTGTTACAATGGAGATGACAGCTTGGGTTGTCTGGCTATCAATGGAACTGGAGATACCATACGGTTAACTTGCGGCCCAGAATGTCCAGGTGAGTCATGTCTGTCTGGTGTGACAGGAAGTCTGGAATCGGATCCAGAATCCAACGTGGGTACAGTACATGAGGCCACAGGAAGGGACACCAAATCTGTCAAAGTCAATAGAGTGCAATGAGGATGACCTTGCTCTTCAATCAGGGTGCTTTCTGAAGAAAAGAAGCTTGGGAATTAGGGGAGTCAGAGGATAAGCGTAGAGGAGACCTGGGGACCAATCATGAAGGATAGCATCTCTCAGTGACTCCCCAGTAGGGGCATTAAGGCAAAGAACCTACTGCCTTTGTTGTTTAGAGGGGATGCAAATAGGTCGAAGCATGGTTGACCCCACTGGCAAAAAATCATTTCTGCCACCTTCTAGTTGAGAGTCCACTCATGAGGTAATAGACTGGACCTGTTCGACTTGTCTGCTATCACGCTGGATTTCTCAGGAAAGTGCATCATTATCAGAAATCAATTTGAAGAGATTGCCCATTGCCACACTTTCATAACTTCTCGACACAAGGGGTAAGATGTGGTTCCTGCTTGTCTGTTCATGTACCAAACCACAGATATATTGTCAGTTTGAACTGCAATAGCCCCAGAAGGGAGAAAGTCTTGGAATTCCTGCAACACCAGGAGTACTTTTCTCATTGCCAGCATAATGATATGCATGTTGGCTGGGACCATGTGCCTTGAACCATCTTCCCTAAGAAATGCCCCCCACCTGATCTGGGAAGTGTCTGTGGTCATTATGGCCATGGGTTGAGAGAGGATGAATGGACGGCCTTGCAATAGTTTTATCTGAGTGAATCCACCACCAAAGGAATCTCATGCAAGCCTGGGTAACAATGATCCAGGTAGACGAGGGTTGATGTAAAATGGACCACTAGGCTGCCAATGTCCACTGTAGAATTCTCATATGGTACCTTGCTAGCAGAAGCAAAACTAACACCACTGACATCGACCCTAAGGTCCGGAATACCTTGCAAGCTGGCAGCCATGAACTCTAAATTATTCTGCTGACCTGAAAATGAATGGTTTGAACCTTCGGTTCTCATCATCCTAACCACATCATGCTCAAACACTCCAGGAAGACCTGATGCAGGAGGATGCTGAGGGAAGACAAGAAGTATTTTTTGAAGTCTCCTGCAGAAAAGAAGAACTTAATCTCGAAGATACCAGCACTGGAGCGAAACACGGAGACCAGATCCGCTTGGACATGCAATAGTATCCGATGAAGTCGTATCCGAAACATTTTCAACCTTAGCGGTAGTAGGATCTGACAAGTTCGGATCGAAGGCCTTTATTATTCTCGATGGTGGTTCTGAATTCAAAGAAGAAGAACGAGATCAGACAGGGTAGCGCTTTCTAGACTCCCTGGTCTCCAAAGTCTTGTGATTTCTCAAGGAAGTTTGAGCCCAGATGAAGAAGGCACTGCAGAAGAAGAAGCAAGCAACCAACATTTCAAAATTAGTTTATTATGTCTACCACTTACTGCTCTGGTGTTAAAACTCACACAGATTGCACATGAAATCTGAAGGTGAGCAAGGCCTAAACTATATATGCACTCCGTGTGGGCATCAGAATTTGGTATCTTATGCCCACAATTTGGAAGAGCAAACAAGTTTGTTTTTTTTTTAAGAAAGGAAAGGAAGGAAAAATATACCAGCAATGGTATAAAGATTACCTCAAGAGAGGTAAGAATAAGGAGAAGTCTACTAAAGATGGTAGGATAGAGTCTACACAAAGTAGAAGAAAAAGTCTAAAGTAACTCTAAAAAAAGGGTAAAGAGAGGAAGACACTCAAGAACAAGGAAATTTAGTAGTAATAAAATATATATCATCACTCAATTAATGAATAAACTGCCTAGAGCCCGAAATTGCAAAATCCCGACCGATCCCTAGAGCTTCAAGAAAGATCTGAGGCAAAGCAATGATCAGGGCATTATGGGTAAAGGAAAAAGCTCAACACTGAGATACTAGACTGCAAAAAATGTGGCAGATCCAAACCCATTCGTTGAAGAACAAATGAAAATGATAACATCAGATCGCCATTTTTTCTAAAACTAGTAAAAAACCTGAACTATAATGTACATGTGACAATACTCATGGCACACAATTCTTTCTGAGTTAATATTTTGAATGCAACACCTCCCAGAGATTACACCTAATGAAACTTATTAGACAGCAAAGAGGAAATAAACCCCATTAAAGTCTACACGGATCACATTTACTGTACAAACCGGACAGTTTAATCTTCTCTTCTTTTAAATCAAAGCAACTATGTAACTAACAAACTGAAAATTACAGCAGTCTTTTCTAATTAACAAAACAAAAGAAACAGCACCACACTTAAATGCCACAATTTTTTGAAAGGGTAAGTCTGATCAGTGCCTAGCAAAGTTTTACTACATAAACCAACATGCAGCTGGCTCTCTGACAGAGAGATGAAGTCCTGAGTGTAAAACTAATTACCCAGGTTTGATTACTGAGTGTCAGGAATGGAGGAGCCACCATGTAAGTGTGTGTGTGTGTGTGTGTGTGTGTGTGTGTGTGTGTGTGTGTGTGTGTGTGTGTGTGTTGGGGGAGGGGCATAATTAAAGAAGCCACAGGTAGGGGAAGATAGGTAGTCTGATCTGCAAAGTAGCACTAAGGACTAAGATTTACAGTCTGACTTGCCAGCCAATTACACCAAAACTGTAAGTAGAACAGGAAGATCAAATTGGTTTATAGGTTGAGCTTTGTTCCTAAATATCAGGGCTGTTTTCAGTATTAATTTTAGTCTTCTGAAGTATTCTTTACTGAAATTTCTTAGCATTTGTTCACATTTTACTGTGGATACTTCATCAATTCCCAAATAATTATACTCAGCTTCCTGCTCAAGTTCCTTTATATCACACGCCTGTCCCAGACTTACATTTTTTGGTGATGCATCTTTCCTGATTTAAATGTTGATTTTGCACATTTATCAAGATCAAATGGCATTCCTATATCATCTGATAAAGTTTTGACCACTTCCAGTTTTGCTTTCAGCTCATCTGATGAACCATATAATTTTATATCATCCACAAAAAGAAGATTAGAAGTCTTTACACTTTGTTGTTGTCTGAAAACAAACTGTAATCATGGCCTAATCTGTTAAGTAAACAGCTTAATTTGTTATGGGTAAGACAAAACAGCAGCAGTGACAAAGAGTCACCTTGAAATATCCCCCTTTAAATTGTTATCTCTGGAATCATAATTTGCCCTTTATCATGGCTTGGCTGCAAGTGGTTTGCCACTGTTTCAAGATCATTGTAAAGTAATTAATCAATGTAGGTGTATCTTATACATCTGTAAGCACTTCTTTATCCATGAATGTGGGATGCTGTCAAATGCTTTTTTGTACTCTATCCATGCCATACTTAGATTCTTCCCCTTTTTACAATTCTCCATTATGACTTTATTTAACAACGAATGATCCTTTGTTTCATTTGACTTTAGCTTGTTACCCTTTTCTTCTACTGCCATGATGAAGTCTTCTTCTAAATGACTATAAACTCTGTCAGCATCAATTCCAGTATATAGTTTACACATTGCCGGAAGGCAAGCTTTTGGTCTATAGTTTTTAGGATAGCTTCCAAGTTCACTCTTAAGGAGGAGTAATGTTTTTCTTGTTGTTAACCAGGTCGGTATCTGTTCGAGGTTCGCATACAAGTAGTTCTTACTCAGGGCTAAATCTTTTAGCCAGAAGTTAGATACTGCATCTGGGCCTGGGGTTTCCCAGTTAGGAGCATTCTTCATTTTGTTTCAATTTCTCAGGCCATTACTTCATCCCATCCCATATCTTGTACATTTCAACTTCTTACTGCTTCTTTTAATTCTTCTATCCATTCAGCATATTTGTTATGTTATATGGGATCTTCACAAACATTTTTCCAAAATCTGTCTATTTCTACTTTTTTGGTGATGTTTCTATTCCTTTTGCTTTGTTTTCTAATTCTCTATTAGCTTTTTGTTTTGATCATCAATGAATTGATTATTTTGTACTTTTCCCTTATATTCATCTGCATATCTTCGAAGTTCTTTTCTGCCTGAGTTAATATCTTTACTTTATTACTTGCAATAGTGTATAACAGATCCTGCTCTCTTCTAATACTGCACATTGCTTTTATCACGTCTATCTTTTTAAGTATTCTTGCTGATCTGTTCCGTCTTCTATTCTCTTCAAACAGTGACACTTTTTATCTTAACTGCTTTACATTTATTTCTACGTTTTAACACTTCCATGATGATATTTGCATTTCTTCCCTTCCTTTTCCTTAATGCCCTGTATTCTTGTGGTAAGACTTAGTCTGTTATTAATTTTGCTACACAGCAATATATCTTATTAACTTCTATTATATCACATTATTTGTTGTTAAATATTTCTTTCCTCAGTCTTAATATGTCTATCCAGCTCTATTAAAGCAACTCTTGCCTTGGAATTTTCTTCTAAACTGAGGGCACATTCTTTACTCTCTTTCCTCCACAACATTGACTGCAGGGTTACACCATTTCCTGTTCCCTCCCTTGCTGTACAACTCCAACTGAACTTTTCTACTGGTTTCCTACTGAAGGCTCCAGAATATCTTCATGTGGCAAATGATCAGATGATTCCTGTTCCACCTGTTTCTCCTATATCTGGGAACCCACTGTTCCATCATCCTTCACTTGGCAAGTAATCCTTAACTTCACTTTCTATTTCCTTAACTTCTTCTTCTTTAACTAGTATCCATCTCAGAATTTCACTAGCCTTTCTTCTAATATACCTAATACTGCTCAAACCATAATATGCACCTTTTATCTATTTCTCGGAACTGCCTGTGTTTTATAACATTTCTCTGTACCACCAAAGTTTTAAAAAGTATTTTATTGTGTTTATACTGCTTGTTACGACTATGATTCTTCTTAATATGAACTGCTCCAAATTTTAAGCACTATTGTACTAACTGACTTTGTGGAGCTTTTCTCCCTGGGCCTCCACTGAAAATGGATTCTTCTCAGCCCAGTGGATTTTCTCAGTAAACAAATGCCAATAAATAAATGAATTAAATAAATAAATATATAAACCTCTCCATTACTAATCCTCTTTTCTTCTTTCTCCCTTTGTTTTCTTATTTTTTTGTACTGTAAAGCTTTCTAAATTCAGATCCCTTTGCTTGTATTTCTCTTCAAATATTTTGGTGCTGCTTTTTTGTATTGATTAGTTTTACTTTTCCTTTGCTTAAATATTGTACCATAGTCAATTTCTTTTTCTTTCCACGTCCATATTTCTTCAGATGTTTCCCACTCCAGTTGTTTCACCTTACGTTGGAGACTCATTGTTCCATCATGCTGTGACATAACCTGTGTTACACTTTCTACATTAAATCCTTTACTTTGCAGGTGTTCCTTAACTTCAGCTTCTGACTGTTTAAATTTTACTTTACTAATCTTCTGTTCTATGTTTTCTACTTTGTGATCTTATTTTAATGAATAGGGAAATTTTCCATATCTGGGAGCTTTTGCCTGTATTTCTCTTTAAATATATTTGAAGATGCTTTTTTGTATTAATTAGTTTGGCTTTCTCGTTTGTGTAAATATTACACCATGTCAGATGTCTCTCCCATGTCCATGATTCTTTTTTATACCTTTCAAAAATCTTTAGGTTTTGTTCTTTATATTTTCGCACATCCTCAGTCTCTGCTTTTTCCAAACAGCCCAAGATTTCATGGTCTATCTTTTTTATGAAAATGTTGTATTAATGAACGCAAAATTTGAATCTTAAACTTTTGACAGTTTTTCTTATGACAGTGTTTTTCTTTAATCTAATTTCTCTCATAATCTTTTTGAATATCTTCTATCTGGAAATTCTGGGCTTACTGCATAATAGTGACAACACATAATTTCTTTCTTATCCTCAACAGTCCACTCTATCATCTTTTTGCATCTTTTTTGGCCTGTCAGTTTTTGTGATTTTTGTACCCTATTATTTCCTTTTACAACAGAGGGGCATCCCTGAGCCTGACGTAAGCCCATTGTAGGAATGTTGTGTCTTGAGGATCCTACACTGTCATTTTTTCAAGTCCTGGCACCAGCACACCTACCATGATTGGGCATTTTATTATCCAGGATTCGTGCACCCAGCTATCTTTTTCATTTTTTAACCTACCTCTATCCATGATGTATGCCATATAAATTACAGTCTATATATGTGTCATCTTGGTATGATTTTGTAAAAACAGGGCCCACCTCATGAAGGTACTCATCAAGACTTGAGGATGAATTCAATTCCTGCAATACTATTCTCCTTTGATTGTTGATTTTATCATCTTTCCATCTGGACCTCTATCCCAAAGGCTACAGAATTTTACCACACTAGTCAAACTTAACAGGTCCTTTAAGACTTACACTTAAAGTTCCCCAATTCGTCTGGGTTTCTAATACCATGATGAAAATAGACCTTTTTCCTAAGTCAAAGTATGACCTTTATATTCTGGCCTATGATATTTAATACTGTAGTATACTTTCCACATTTCCATACACAATTGTGTCATTTTCTATCACATTAACATATTACATTTTTTAACTTACAGTGCTAAGAATAAAGCATATTAATAAATCTGAATTTAAATTTGAATTCTGTACAAAACTGTAAGGTGCTCCAAAAGGAAAAGTCCATAGAGTTCACATTTGGCATCCTCCATGAAGAAGGTTAAGATGAAGCTAGGATTGCTGGCATGCAGTTATGCTGGACTATGCTGTTCCAGCAAACCTCTCAGTTACATCATATGCCACCTATCCAATCAGGCTGCCACCAGCAGAAGCTCAGCAGCTCGAACCTTACTTCTTTATGGTCAGTATCATGCCTTTCCCTGGAAAAATGCTGTACTTCATCTATAAATCTCACTGAAGCTATATAATTGGCGTCAGACAGTTCAACGCCCCAATGGACAGGATGAAAGATGTAAGCTCTTGCTTTCCTAATCTAATCAGGTCCTGCAACTGCTGGACAGTAGGATGAGGAACCAAAGATTGAGGAGTAAGCTTCCTTTTCAGAGCTACAGTCAAGACTGTGACATTCAGTTTTGGAGTCTCTACCCACAACAAACACTATTTAGGTATAGAGAACATGCAGTCAACATTTGCAGGACCTGTGGCCATATTATAAGGGCGTTCCCAACAGTTCAGACTGTCTCGAAAGGTCCCCACCAGAGCCTATCACGCAGAATGACTAGTCTGCTGCCCTACCAGCTTTTTGCAGCCTTCTATTTGGACAAGAAACTGATTTGGTGGACATGTTTCAATTTTAAACCCAATTTTTGGTCATCTGGCAGTGAGAGAAAGAGAGAGAGAGAGAGAGAGAGACAGAGAGAGGGAGAGAGACCCTTCCTTATCATCTGTCTCCTAAAACAAAACTGTGATAGAGGGTTCCAAATGTTTGGAGTTATGCACTGTCATCTTAAGATTTTTTTTTTCCAGTGGACGAATCTGTAGGAGATTCTGAACCCTGTTGTACATACTGAGTAGATCTACAAATGCAGAGGATTATGAACCTCTATCCGGAGGAATAAAATCCCAAAAAAGTGGTTGATGCACTGAGACAAAAGCCTGTCAGGAAGAGAATAAAAATTCAGTTGTCTGTACATAAGGTCCTGGCTAAGGGAACAATACTTTTAATGATCCAGTGATTCACACCATACATACAGGCCTTTGACTCTTCTTATCTTAAAATCGATGATTTAGCACTTTTAAGATTGTCTAAGAGTCTTCTTTTAGTTCAGTGAGCTTGAAGAAAGACGTAATGGGTTTCTATTATATCTTTGGGACTTCTCCAGTATTAAGAAATTCTGGAGGGCTTTTCTGCGACACCTTCTTGTGTATATGAGAGGGATATACACAAAATTAAACATTTAAGGTGTTTAGCTACAGAGGAATTTTACTTGTCAGAGAAGCACTTAACATTTGAAGCTGTGACTGACAAGAGGCCAAAGGTCCACAAGAGTCACTAATTAAACAGAAGAAAGCATATGAAAGCTGAATAAATTTTACACTTTTTTTAAAGTCTAGGACTTGAAATGGCTAAAGGTATGGAGAGGCACAAAAAAGTAAACAAAACTGAAGACTTTACCTCACAAAAAAAATAATTTTTCTCAAAGCAACCTACAACCATCCACTAAGCAGTGGAAGACTCTTGGCTGGAAAGAGGAGTTGGAGGCAGGGTTTAACAATCTAAGCAAGTTTTGGGGGTCAAGTGGCCATAATGCTTAAAGCAATCAGTCACAATTATTCCTGCAGCCTGAAATCAGATCACGTTCTCTAAAAAGTTAGTGGCTGACTGCCTACCTCATTCAGTTAGGAATGTGCATATGCAACTCCAAAACTTAAAAATAACTTGCAAAATGAAGTCAATATAAAGAGAAATGTAACTTAAAGGCTAGCTGTTAACTGTATGCACTACAGTGTCATTTAGTTGCATTAAGTAGTCTGTCAGCAGTAAGAAAGTGGACAGGAACTTGTTCCCTCACTTTGTATCTCCTGCTACATGTTACATGAAATATGTAATGCAAGTAAAGACCACCAGGGAGAGTATTTGCAAAAATGCTATACTATAGTATACCAGGTCAACAATTACTATATTAAAGTGACAACAATCTAAACCCATCACCAATGCATATCAATATGTTCCTGTCAGGATGTATGCTTCTTCAGGTGCCTTACAATAACAAAAATGATGAATCAACCACAGGGGTAAAAAAATATAAAGTGGCATTATGCAGTGACATACCAGACAGCAGTGTATTCAACTGGATATCCTACTCCCATCACATTAAGCATTCAACCCATCTGACATATTATCAAAATAAAAATGTCCACTACAAAAAAAGGGGAAAAAATGTTCACTGACCTTGTACTGGTCAATAAGGATGTCTCTGGCTGTGTTAAAAATCATGGCATGTATAGCATTTGAGTACAGAGCAAGAGTATAGTCATAATCAAAGCCATAGATCATGATGTCTTCCAGGCAGACTTCATTGTTGGCATAAACCGTGGAGGAGTTCAGCAAGTTACACACCCCAGGTGGAAGAAGATCTGGAAAAAGAAAGGAAACCAACGTTAACAATTAAACATACATTTCTCTCCTAATGTGAAGGAGAAAAGCCGCAACAGCATAATTTCATTACTGCATTTATTTATTTATTTATTTATTTACTGACATTGGATTACCAGGAAAGCCAGACTAGGTAGAAGCCCACTTTCAGCAGAGACCTGGGGAGAAAAGCTCCCAATTATTACAATAATATTTTAAGAACAATAATTTTACAATCTTCAAAAATAAAACAAAAACATCTGTTTAAATAATTATAACAAATTACACATAATATAAAAACAATGGTTGAGAATCAATACAAGGTGTGTGACAATCATTTAATACTTAGAAAAATATTACACAGTCTATAGAGAAGTTAAAGGTAAATTAGTGTATTACAAATAGGAACTGCAATATGAAGTGAGGGAAAACAGGCTTATGGTATATTTAGAAAGAAAGTCAAAGAGAATTAGATAGCAGTAAGGAAGTAAATGAAGAAGGGAAAGTAAGACATATAAAGAATGAAAAGATACTTGTTTGCATTAAGGAATATTAGTTATCCTGGTTCTGAGCAAAAAAAGAGCCAGATTTTAGCTAGGAAGTCTTTCAGAGTGGTTTTAAAAGATGGGAGGGGATGGGAGGGAGGGTATAGACCTGATGGATACAGGTAAGGAGTTCCAGGCCTTAGCAACATTGTACGTCGGAGCGGCCTTAGGACAACTGGTGCCCTAGGCAAAAAAGGCTCCATGGCGCCCACCACCACAGTACCCAGTGCCCCCATCCTAGTCTACCTACACCAAATAAATACTGGAAAAGTGCCCCTGCTAGAGCGGCGCCCTAGGCGGCCACCTAGTTGGCCTATGGCTAAGGCCGGCTATGCGAGTATAGAAAATGCCCAGCAGATTTGCTAGGTTTATAGATAGACAGGAGTTTTTGGTCACTGGATCACAACAACCGACTGGGAAAATAGTTGTGTTGAATGTTTTTTAGTGCTGGACAGGCAAATGATCACTGGATAACTTTATAGGTGGTAAGAAGCTGTGCTTATGTTAGATGATGTGAGAGTTCTAACCAATTTAGGCTTTTCAGTGCTATACAGTGGCTGGTTCTGAAAGGGGTATGTGCTGAAAATTTTGCAACTTTGTTATAACATTTTTCAAGTTTCAATTTTTTAAAGCCTGGAGGTTAGTACGGATGGGAGTGCCATAAAGAAGAATGGGGGGGAGATAAGTAGTGCCAAGTGTAATTTTAGTTACATCAGTGAGAACGTTTTTGGCTCTGTAAAACATCCCTAATTTTTGATGAGTTTTTTTCTTCAATTTTGCATATCCAAGTCGAACGTAAGATTATCATCCACTATCAACCCTAATAGTTTGCTTTGTGAATTGACTTCAATTTTTGTATTATCAAGAGAAAGGACTTTATATTTATTTTTTCATGACAGAGGGATTTAGGGAAAAAAAGTAGTAGTCTTTTTTGGGTTGAGCATGAGTTGTGAGTTATGAAACCATGTTTCAGTGGTGACCCCTAACCGGGAAAAGCCGAAAGACAAGAGTTTCAGTGGCTGCTAAAGCTTCCTGGGTAATATTCTGGAGGTATACAACGTTGTCAGATGTGCAAATGAGAATGGAATCATCTGCGTATTGTATTAGGGTGGCCTGTTGTGTGGAAGTATAGAATGTTAGTTGTTGTTGTTGTCTTTCGGCTTTTCCCAGTTAGGGGTCACCACAGCGGAACTCCGGTTCGCTAATGATTGGCAGTAGATTTTCATGAATGCCGAGGTGCCAGCTCAACGTCCAACCTTCAACGAAGGCACGCCCATTTACGCATGTCTTTTGAACACCCACCCAACCATGGGGAGGACATGCAGACACCACACAGAAGGCACTCCAGCCAAGAATCGAACAGGAGAACCTCTTGCTGTGAAGCAACAATGCTACTGCTGCACCACCGCGGATAACAGAATGTTAGTGAAAATGTTAAAAGAGGTGGGGACCAGGGACAGAGCCTTGTTTTACACTGGTGGTGACTGGGAGGTAAGGAGAGAGCATGGAGTGCCATTTTACTGACTGATACCTACTGGATAGGTAGCTTTTGAACCACAGAAGGGTGGGCAGACAGAGACCTATTGAGGACATTTGAAGAAGAAGTTTGCTGTGACAAACTGTGTCAAAGGCTTTAGACAAGTCTAGAAATAAGGAAGAGACTAGTTTGCCATTATCTATATCTTTATTGAGAGTATCTGTACAAGTTAGAAGAGCAGTGCTAGTACTAAGGGAAGGATGGAAGTCATGTGTAGAGGAATAGGTGTTCTTCCTGCAGGAGACAGTCTAGCAATTGTTTTTGAATACATTTTTAAAATATTTTGGCGAGGGGAGATAAGACTGCTATAGGTCTAAAGTTATTCGTGTCTGTTGAATTTCCTCCTCTGTGCAGAGGGATAATATAGCAATAACCCACGCCTGGGTGTGGGTAATGCGGGATTTAACCACAGTTGGCGTGGTTTGGTCCCGAGGGCGAAGCCCGATGGACCAAACAAAGACAACCGTGGTTAAATCCCGCATTACCCACACCCAGAAGTGGGTTATTGCTATTATACTATGACATTATTTAAAAAAAGAAACAATTACTTTTCTTAAATAATGGCATTGTATAATGCCTCTTTGCTGCCCTTCCGCAGCTGTCTGGCATCCGCGGCAGTTCTGATGTACTGCGCATGCCTACACAGTACATCAGAGCTGTGGCCAAAAGCAACGGAGAAAGCAAGATCTCGGTTACTTTTTTACTGTTTCGCTATGTTAAATGGGTTTAACATAGCGAGACAGCTTTAAAATAAGCAACGGAGATGTCCGTTGCTTATTTTAAAGCTGTCTCGCTATGTTAAAGCCATTTAACATAGCGAACATAAAGCAACGGAGATCTTGCTTTCTCTGTTGCTTTTTTTTTTAAACCTGTCTCGCTATGTTAAATGGGTTTAACATAGCGAGACAGCTTTAAAATAAGCAACGGAGATCTTATTTTAAAGCTGTCTTGCTATGTTAAACCCATTTAACATAGCGAAACAGGTTTAAAAAAAAAGCAACGGAGAAAGCAAGATCTCCGTTGCTTTTTACACACTGTGTCACTATGTTAAAGGAGTTTAACATAGCGAGACAGCATTAAAAAAAGCAACGGAGATCTCTGTTGCTTTTTTTTAAACCTGTGTCGCTATGTTATCCCATTCGGAATGTATCTGACCCGACACTTGCAGCAGCTGGAGAGGCCACAAAAGTTCCTCACCAAAAGGATAAAGGGTCTCAAAAATCTGTCCTATGCTGCCCGACTGAAAGAACTCCAGCTCTATTCAGTCGCTTACCGCTTGCTCAGAGGTGACCTTTGCCTGACATACAAGGCCATGTCTAACCCAGATTTGATGAATATGCTTCACCTCAAAAAATCTAGATCCGTCAGAGCCACAAGGGCGGGAGACTTAAACCTCGACACGGCTATTAATAGGACGTGCTGGAGGGATAGATTCATCACCCAAAGACTCCCTATGCTGTGGAACAAAATCCCGGTATATGTGAGGCAGAGCACCTCGCTGGCCTTGTTCAAGAGAAATCTAGACCAATGGATGGGAGATCGCAGATATACTCCAGGGATTACCTCAGTGTCACTGCTAGACAGAGGCACAGCAAAATAATGGGTATAGTTCCCCATACAAAAGGGGTGGCGTAAGCCACAAAACTATGGGCTAGGCTTATAAATGCCCTCGGGCAGATAGCCTAGTATGAACCTATGAACCTATGAACCTATGTTAAACTCTTTTAACATAGCGAGACAGTGTTTTAAAAAAAGACTTATACTAATGGAAAAAGTCCGGGCGACCGGACCTTTTTCCATTAGTATAAGTCGATTTACAACGTGCACGCTGGCCAATCAGCGTGCACGTTTTGGAATATTAATAGGGGGTCAAGGTATAATGTGTGATTTTTTCCATAGAGGGGGAACGTGGGATTCCTAGACTGACCTATTTATATGGATTGAGACAGGATAAGCAATGCTACTGGCTGCTATTTTTAGGTACTCGCTTGGTAGGTTATCAGCTGAAGAAGAGTATGGTTTAAGTTTGTTTAAGAGTTGTTTTATATAGGATGTAGGCACAGGTTTAAAGCTGAAAGTGGATGTGGTGATATATGGCTGTTGGGCAGGGATGGGATTAGATGTTGAGAAACCCTTGGTTAGAGATGCTACACTACCTATAAAATAAGAGTTGAACTGTTTTGCAGTTTTGAGTACTGAGTTATCGGGAGAGGGGTTTGGGATGATTTTTTGATGTGAAGATTTCTTTAATGGATGTCCAAAATTTTTAGGGTTGTGTTTAGTATTATTTTGAAAGTTATTATAGTATTTTTTTTTGTCTTCGGTTATTTGCTTTTTAGTATGATTGTGAAGCATTCTGAAGTTTTCAAGATTTTGAGGTGTTTTATATTTTTACCATTCTTTCCATGATTTGTTATGAAAGTTGACTTGTCATCCTATCAGTAAATGATTAGGGACAGTGTATGACTTTTTTATGGTTCAGTATCTTTCATTTTTTTTATGCTCTCCACATCTTCCACCCAGCCATTGCTGACCTCTGGTTCATCCCCAGCCACATGCCACACTCCACTCCTTACCAAGTATGTCTAAGGCTCCCTTACGGATGATCTCAGTTGTCCCTTTGTCATGCAGGCCTTCTAACATCTCACAAGGCACTGCCTTACACCTATTTAATCTTAAGGGAAAAGAGTGATGGCACACCAAAGGAATAACTTGTAATGACATCAGTGTGCATGATGTACATACCTACATGCCAAATGCTCAGACACATGCCACAACTTTTTCTTACAGAAGACTATAAAAACCCTGGTCACCACTGGAGGTCACATGGCCAAAATAAGCTTTATTCTCTCCTTCCGGTATGAGGCAGCTGACTAGTGGCTGCTTCATCCTGTCTCTAAATGACCCTTCCGGTGCACAGGGTCCAGTTCCAAAGCAAGATCACCAGCAGTACAGATGGATGCCCAACAACTGCACCAAAAGATTGGCCATTACAATTCAGTTCTTCGGAATGGTTGCAATGATCCAAATATACAAAAACCTACTACTTCTAGTTTCTGATGGTCAGCTGCTAAGTAAAATGCCAACCTTTATAAATAAATACAGTGTAATACAACAGCTGAAACACAGAGCTTGGAACCAAAACACCTCAACTGTTTTAAATCCAGTTGCAGACATTCAGTACTTTTAACAGCTTACACAACTGTAAACAGCAATGAAGGAGGACAGGAAGGGACTTTAGTAGTCATATTACCATAAGGGATGGAAAACAGTGACACTGGCTTTTAAAATCACAATAAGCAGAGGCTATTGAACATTAGCCTTAAAAGAGGCTTTGTGCTGGATGAATGGAGGACAGCAACATTAATTCCCTTGCACAAAGGTGGGACTAGAACAGACCTGGGAGATTACAGACTCATAAGCCCAATTAGCCTCATTTGCAAAGCTATGGAACTAATAAATATGGATATAGGTGACCTACAGATTCTCAACCCAACCCAGTTCGGACTCAAGTGTAGGTCCTAATTAACCTAACGGACTTCTCTGAAAAAGTCATCGAGGCAATGAACAAGCACAAATTAATGCACACTGCCTATCTGGACCTTATAGAGGTGTTCAACACCACCCCACACTCAAGTACCATAGAAAAACTTTCCCAGCTAAATGTTAATTTTTATGTAACTTGCTTGAGAGCAAACCAGCTCACAAAAACAACACAGGGATTAATGGTGACTGACTCTACCTCCACCAAAGCCAGTCACTAGTGGGGTACCCCAGGGTTTAGTCCTTGGGCCGCTTCTCTTTGGCATTTAGTTCTCGGAAGTTAAAGCTAATGTTAAGGGATTGTGGCTGACAATGTTTGCAGATAACTGCAAACTTGATACCACCATAAACTCCCCAGTGGGCACCATGACTCAACTAGAGGGCCCTTCCCAAACAAATAGTTGTTACCAAAACCATGGACTGAAACTAAATGTCAAGAAATGTACAACTGTATCCTTAAACAAGCACGACTCCCTTTGTAACTACCACACCACACTGACAACACCTCCCCTCCCGGAAACTGATCCCATAGTTAGAAATCTGAGAACCAATGTTGACAATGAACTTTCCTCTAATCACCAAGAATCCACTACTGTAAGGAAGTACCTTTTCATCTCTCAGATATTGAACAGCATGGCATTCAGATCCAGGGACTTAATCTTTCCTCTGCATTTGG
This sequence comes from Protopterus annectens, assembly GCF_019279795.1. NCBI lineage: Eukaryota > Metazoa > Chordata > Ceratodontiformes > Protopteridae > Protopterus > Protopterus annectens. The sequence goes on along the minus strand of NC_056741.1, from coordinate 477,158,202 downwards.
CACTCATTAGGCTGTTCTTTGAGTATAATCCGCTTTTTTGTATGCACTTGTCCAAACACTTGTCATAGATGGAACGACCACTCTTCCTCACAAAAAAAATCAACAGACTAAATCATAAAAATTATGCAGACCTTTTCAAAGACTTGCCTCTCTTTGAATATAGGCTACAGAGAGTCAACGTTTGCCTCGCTTATAGAACCTCAACAGATCCTGTTATTTTTAGAATTATTACACATTCAGAAGTCCAATGGTATCAGAAACATTCACTCAAGGTACCTCAATCCCCTGTGCAAGATTAACAGAATATGCTGGAGGGGGACAGGTTAGTGATCTCACATTATGCCATTTCTATAGAACCGGATTCTTACTCTATTCAGAAAATGGACAAATGAATGGGTAACCATAAATTCACACCTGGTTTAGCTTCAAAGATCCTCATGAATGGGTAAATGTGTAAACAAACAACATACACTTGTTTCCTTTCCTTGGAAATTCATATTGCAAATGTAAGGGCTACTAATTACCATGGAAATGCAGGGCTAGTTTTCATAAGATCCTTACAGATCAATAGCCTAGTAAGTACCTATATAACACAGGCTGGACTGTTAAAACAACCAGTCTCTATTTACATATATATCCATGTATTCAGCACAATGTAGTTGTGTATGTTCGGCAGTTCAAAGCATTAGACTAGTCCAATCATACGGTGAGGATTGGTGAAGCACAAGGTCAGTCTAACCACAGTGGAAGGGTAGTGTGAAGTGTGTGACATCATATTGACCCTTCCTTTAAGGACTGGTAGGATGAGACCTCATGATGCAGGTCTGGAGTCAAAATTATGCATCCTGTTCTTGCCATTTCTACATATTTTTTTCTTTTTGTTATGAATCCATGTAAGCATTTTAATGTCTTGTACATGAACATTTCTAAATCCCATGTAATTGCACTCTGTACCCAACATACAATATTACATTAATGGTCCTTTTAAAATGGGTTTTTGCGTCCATTTACTTTTACCATTGACACCTTTATAGCCAAGAAATGAGGCAGTCAACGTAACAATGCATCTTTGAGATGTATGCTCTGACTACAGTCTATTATTAAAATTTCAACGTTGAGATGTACCCATATGAAAACTTCAAACTACAGATGTTCGAAGTTTCATCTGGGTGAACATCTCAATGTTCGAAAGTTTATATTAGCGAATGCAGTGTGCATTCGCTAATATAAACATTCGAAGAATTGTACAAAGATCGCGGTATAGTGCGGTTAGGGAAATTGATCCCTTTCCTCTCTGTAGTGTGATCTCGGTGTTGGAATATATAGTTAGCAGGGAGTGTGGGGGGTGCAGGTGGGCTTGCCCCCTGCAAAAACGTGATGTTAGGTATAGGAAGTCACGTAAAGTGAACTCCTATAGATAACATCAGGTGATGTTTTCGAAAACAATGTTGAATCAGCTGAATTCGTTCAGCTGATTCGACATTTTAACTTGCTCTATATTTTCGAGGTTTACATTCGATATGTGGGTCACAAAATTATTCTGACTTTCGACATATTGATAGTAAATCTCTGACTACATATAACTGCAGCAGTGTACTTTCTGCATTAAGACAAACCGGCAACTGCTCTTCCAGCACACCTTCTAGGCCCCACCCACTAGCTGTCCTTTGCCCATACAGCTGGCAGAGTTAAGAAAGTTCTCTCCTGGTTTTTTTTTTTTTCTGACACGACCTAAGGGAAAATATCACCTCTGCCATTGAGGTTTAGCACTCTCATTTTTGGTGCCAGAGGACCAGAAAGCTGTGGGTTCTAGTCCCACTAAAGTTGACTGGATTACTAACTCTGTGGTACAGCATTAGTGGGGTGCTACATTCCTGAATGTGTTGTGCTTTAGATGACACATTAAACTCAGGTCCATCTGCTTGGGTTTGTGGTAGCCCAGGTGGATGTAAAAGATACCATGCAATGAATCAAAAAGAGTAGCAAAAGATCCCCAATGCCCTGGCCAAATTTCGCCTAGCAGCAGAAATACAACTTCAGGTCTCCCCTGACAAGTGGCCGCTAGTCAAGTGAGACTAACCCAGCCAGCAAAGAACAAATAAATAAATAGCATCACTGAAGGAAGGACAGCAGGAGTTTGTTCTTCAACCAGAGCTTACATCTCAAAGATGAATCATTCTGGTGAATACTTTAAGTAATTGTTACATATTACTTTGAGATGTTTTGGCTGTAGGGTATCAAACAACAGAACTATCAGAATTATCTATGATACCTGACTAGAGGCACCTTACAGCACTGATAGTATCTCCTGCAAAACTAATTCTCCAAAAGAAGGTCAATACCTGCGAGCTGAACCTACAGTGTTTAGTACAGGAATAGGGAGTCAACCATATCCCAGCCCACAAGCACTGCCTAGGGTAAAAGTGAGGAAGAAGGCATCTGAAGAAGTACTAGTCTAACATAATACATCCTCGGACCAATACAAAGGTCCTTTTCATTGTTCTAATAACCACTTGGTAACCATTTGAAGAAACATTGGGAAATGACCTTCCTAACTTCTCCACACCTAGCAAATGTCAGAAACAAATGATCATCCCTTAACAATTAACATTCAGTGGTGTAATACCAAAGTTGTCTACATGTGGCATATACTCCCCTGCACTAGAGTACTTGGAAAATAAAAGCTGAAGGTTAGTACATTGACTGAGGTTCACCACAGGGTCCCTCTTGGCAAAAAATGATGGCCTAGTACATGGAGTCACCTTATTCTTATGAAAGGTGAGAACAGGAGAATGCACCAAAACTTCCAGAGGTTACAGTCACTTTGGTGCTGTTGTATGCATTGTATGCACTGTTTCAAGGGAAAGTAAGGTACGCTTTTGAAAAGTAATGTTACAATCCCACTGTAAATGCCATCTCTAGGAGGGGACACAATAAGAAAGTGCTCTAAAGAAATGTACCGGTATTATGTTACTAAGTCTCTCTAGGAGGTACAAATGTCTCCTATACCCTGGCATCTAAGGAACAGTCTAAGAAAAAAAGTCAAAAATTGAGATGGTTCAAGTTCAGACTTTTGAAAATGCTCATAGTGATTATCATAGCCTGGAACATGGGCAGCAGACATTCCCACTGCTTGATGAGAGTGTCCATGTGTTGGCCACTAGGAGCCAGTTATCCAGAAGGGAAATATGTTGATGCCCTGTAATCTCAAAAAGGCAGCTACTACTGGCATATACTTTGTGAATATCCTTATGCAGGTAATAATTGGCACCTACGTGGAAGTGCAAGCACCATTCCAGCTGCCTGGTCATAGAAGGATTCAATGACCACTTGTGAAGTGATATACCAGCTAAACCTGTCAGTTAAACAGCTGCTTTATCTTTATATACAGGTAGGCATCTTCAAAAGGACATCAAGTCTTCTCTGGACAAATACAGGAATAGAAATTGAGGCTGAGCAGACGGAAGGACTCTTTTAGGATAAATGTCAACATACTTCATGTCCTTTGTATATTTGGAAGCTAAAAAATGTGGAAAATATCATTCAATGATGGTCATTTGACACCGCAAGATAGCTCTTTTTTTCAAGGAGCTCCTGCACCTCCATCTCTGCCTCTGATATTTGATGGGGGTGAACACAGGTTCATAGGTAGGTACTAAGTTATCGGCCCAAGGGCCTATGTAAGCCTAGCCAGCAAGGTTCTTACGCCACCCAAGAAAGTTATTTTCCTGTGCCACTGTCGAGCAGAGACACAGAAGTGATCCCCAGGGTGTATTTCCTATTTCCCATCCACTCATCAAGATTTTTCTTGAAGAGTGCTAATGAAGAACTTTGCTTGACATAGATGGGTAGCTTTTTCCAGAGTATAGGAAGTCTCTGGGACAGGAATCTATCTCTCCAGCGTGTCCTGTTTATTGTGGTGACAAGGTTTAGGTCCCTAGAGCATGTAGCTCGAAGGGATTGGGATTTATTTAGGTGTAGCATGTCCAACAGCTCTGGGTTTGACATAGCTTTATATGTTAGGCAGAGATCACCTCGGAGTAGCCGATATGCTCGGAGTAAAGCTGGAGTTTTTTGAGGCGGTCAGTGTAGGGCATTTGTTTGAGGCCAGTAATTCTCTTTGTGAGGTACTTCTGTGGCCTTTCCTGCTGCTGCAGATGCCTTGTGAGGTACATTCCAAAAGAGGCGTTGTACTTTATAATGGGTCTAATGAGTGACGTGTAGAGGGGAACAATGACTCTTTTTTTCCTGGATGAGAACCCTTTTATGATGAGGTGTGCCACGTAGAAGGACTTTCTGACTACTGTGGCGATGTGACTATCAAAGGAGATACTACTGTCCACCTGGGTCCCAAGGTCTCTTATCACGCATTCGGTGTTAAGTAGATTGCTGCCTATGTTGCAGTTCATGGGTATGGAGTTTTTCCCAAAGGGGATGACACTGCACTTTTTGACATTGAGCTTGAGGCCATGGCTCTGACACCAGGCATCTGTCATAGTGAGGCCCTTCTGTATGATGTCCACATAATTTGGGGACTTGACTATGGCTCCTAGTTTGCAGTCATCTGCGAACTTCGTTAGCCAGAGGCCTTCTGTGTTAGCCTGTACTTCAGAGAAGTACATACCAAACAGGAGAGGTCCCAGGACGGAACCCTGTGGTACTCCACTTGTCATTGCTTTGAGGTCAGATTTGGAGTCTGCAACTTTTACAGTGTGGGTTCTGTCAGTGAGCCAGTTGGCAACCCATCTTGTGATGTAGGGATTTATACCTAGTTTAGTGAGTTTAGCTATAAATTCCAGAATGGGGGATGGTGTTGAAAGCCTTGGCGAGGTCAAGATAGGCTGTGTGAACCACCTTACCCTCATCCACGGCTTTGGTAACTGCCTCAAAGAAGTCAATAAGGTTCAGGAGACATGATCTGCCTTTCACAAACCCGAACTGGGTGGGATCCAGAGTTTGGAGGTTACCAATGTCTTTGTTTATGAGTTCCATGATGATATGTTCCATGGCCTTGCAGACCAGGCTCGTCAGGCTAATAGGTCGATAGTTCCCGGGATCAGTGGTGGCTCCCCCTTTGTGGAGTGAGATAACTGTTGCCGTGTGCTATTCAGTGGCACAAAGCCTGATGCAAGGCTATTATTGAACATGGTGCTTAAGTGGGGAGCCAATTTGTTCTGAAGTTCATGTAAAACGCAGCCTGGGATGTTGTCTGTCTAAGCAACAGAGAACTCCAAAGCAGAAACGCAAGCAACCTCCATCCCCCACCACAACCCAAATGACACATAGCCCACAGACTCAGTGTGCCACTCAACCACAGCCAATAAGGCAAAACAATGTACCCAACACACTAGTCATAGGTGACTCTATAGTTAGACACACTGCTGTCCCACTCACCAGGCTAGACAAGGAGAAGGTTACTGTCAGCTGCCTGTCGGGTGCCAGGATCCGCCACATAACCCACGCACTCAGGTCAGTCCACAACAAGTACAAATATGACTCTGTCATTGTCCATGTTGGTATGAATGACCTGAGACATACCTCCCTGGACTACATGAAAAGAGACATGGAAGAGCTCTCCGATCTTGTAGCCCAGGCAGGTATGACCCTGACCCTGAGTAGCATTCTGCCATCGCCCAGAATGATACCGCAGTACAAGGACAAAATGACTGACTTCAACAATTGGCTAAGCTTCTGGTGTCATTCTAAGGGGATCCAGTATCTGTCTGTTTGGGATGACATGGTCGAAAGACCACGATGCTTTGCCACAGATGGTCTGCACCTGTCGCCCCTGGGATTCCAGATACTGGCTAAGGCTCTTGCTGCCCTTAGAGTGCCTTTTTTAGGCAGGGTTCAAATAACAAATTCACGACCATAACAGGAACAGGCAAGCAAAAACTGAGGGTAATGCTACTCAATGCTAGAAGTCTAAATCTCAAAATGTACTCACTCGAGGCACTCCTTAAAATGGAGAACATTGATATCTGTGCAGTGACTGAGGCTCCAGAGAGCACCCGTGCACTACCAGGCTATAACTCATACCACACTTTTCGGCCATGTAATCTGGACCGAAACACCAAAGGCAGAGGTGTGTCCATATTCATTAAGGATATCCACACCTCCAGGCTAGTTGCGCAGCATAATGCATCCAAGGTTATCCAAATGCAACTAACTCTGGGCAAAACTGCAATCCAAATTGTAGCTTGCTACAGATCCCCCACTATGCCCCAGGATTCCCACTCCTCTTTTCTTGATGTACTGGAAAATATCAGGGTTCAACCAAACACCATAATAATGGGCAATTTCAACTACCCCACCATTAACTGGGAAAACTACTCGTGTACCAATTCCTTAGCGCAACGCTTTCTAGAATTCATAAACTCCAATGCCCTAGATCAACTTATCCACACCCCCACCAGGGGCAACAATATCCTAGACCTAGTCATTACCAACATGAATGACAGATGTTCCACACCTGAAGTCAACTCCCCGTTGGTCCGATCCGACCATAAGCTTATCACCCTTGATATCCACATCCCGCTCCCACCCCCCATTAAGGAAACCACAGTAAAAATTTTCCCCAAAGCCAACTTCATGCTTCTTAAGACAGAAGTGGTGAACTTCATGACACCCATGCAGATGGACAATACAGTTACAACTGCTGAATCCTACACAAATGCACTCTATAAGCACTTACATGAGTGCATGGATCGTGCTATCCCAAACAGAACCAAGACGCTATCCTCCGAAAAATGGAATCCAATCTGGTGGTCCCCTGCCATAAACAAACTGTACAACAGAAGGAAGAAACTGTTGCAAAAGAGAGTAAAATCCCATGGGTGGAGGAGCTCCCTGGTCAGCCTCAGTAAGAAGCTGAGATCCCTTATAAGATCCTCCAAAGCTAGCTATGAAAACAAAATCGCCACTAAATCCAAGGACAACCACAAAGCATTCTATAGCTATGTCAAGAATTTAGATGGCAACACCCAGATCTGCTCTGAGTTACAGCACAAAGGCACGAAAATTACAGAACCAACTGATATTTTCAACATCCTGGCAGATCGGTTCAATGCTAACTTTACCCCCTTCTCACCCCCTAAAGGACCCATATCTATACAGGAAGAATGCAGAGTCCCTGTAATCACAACTACTCAGGTAAAAGGTGCACTCTCTAAAGCCAAAAACATAGCATCCATGGGACCGGATCCTGCAAGAGTAGTGACAGGCCACGGGGAAAGGAAAAGAATATAAACATTTGTCTGTGATGTTACTTATCCATGCCTCTGTGGTAATGTTAACCCACTCAGACGTGGAAGAAGCATCTCCCTCCATCCACATGGGATGGTCAGGGTGGGAGTAAGGACAACTGCAGCCCATAGCTATGAAACTGCTGAAGGCCTCAGCCTCTGAGCCTAGAACCCTCATAGTAACCCATACAGAACTCTGCAGGGATCCAAAAGAATCCTACTTTAGGAGCTGTGGGTTTCAGCAGAAGCAATATATTCTCTGACACCCCTGTATCCTGCTACAAGTTCATGGAGAAAGTTGCAGTTTAACCTTAAAGATGAGCGACTCTGGCCCATCACGGATTTCTAGGATGCACCAGTTTCTTGTCCAAACAGTGAAGTTCTCTGAAAGGAGAAGTGATACAAATGGGGCGAGGAAATGGCAAAAGTGCCAACAAATAACAATGCCAGATTCTTCATCCTGTCAGTCCAATATCCTGTGTTACAGGCCACTCAGACTAAAAGGCTACCAAAGGTAGTAGCTGTGAGTATCTGAACCTTAAGGGTATTTCACTCAGGAGATCCCTTTGGTAATATAAAAAAATGAATTAAACAGTTCAGGACCATCAAAGACAATATAATGGATGTGAAACCACACTTCCCTTAATACTTCCAAGGTTCCTCCTCACAGCCACAACAGACAGAGTCTCAGCTGTTTTTTTGGAGTGCCTGCCCACAAAGAATATTCCTGGGGTGGGGGGGGGGTGGACAAATATACAGTTTATCTGTGGGGTAGTTGGGCCACAGTGCAGGAATATTTTTCAAGTATACTTAGTAACATCTCTCAGGAGGACTGTTCCACACTTTATAGCCAACTGGAACCTGTACTTTGATGAGAAGACCGCCTCCAAAGGTCCTACTTTCTCTCTCTTGCATCAGTCTCTGACTCATCCCAGATCTTGGATCTTCTGGAGGAGAAGGTACACCTTCACTATGGAATCCAATTCTGGAGAATCCTCTACTTTCTTGGTTGCACTCAAATACTTCCTAGGACTTTTTACTTATGGGAACCCAAGACAGAAGATTTATATAGCATCTTGTGTTAGAATGCCTCTTAAGGCTGAAGGGGGGGCACAGGGGAAGAAGATAAAAACAAAGGGGGGGTGATGTCAGTACAAGTGGAGAACATGGAATACAAGAATACCAGAAACAAAAGGCCAGGGAAAGAAATACCAGCTTTCTTAGTATACTGCAGCAACAAAACAATGCCTGGCACAGCTGGTGGGTAGTTACCTATCACGCCAATTGGCAGCAGAAACAGTTACTCACATGAAACCAGTAGAATTAACATCTAGTGTAGTGCTGCTTACAAAACTAAGAGCCAGGGCAACTGATGTCTGCAAAACTGAAACAGATGCCTGGATGGCAGACAGCGAAGGAGCTGATGCCTAAACAGTGAGGGTGAGCAGCTCTGGGATGTTGGCTGAAACAACTAAAAGCATAGTCTATCTGTACAGGGACTGATATCTCCCTCACTGGGAAAAAGGAGGCCAGCACATGGCTGCCAATGAAAGGGAAAGGACAGGGACCATAGATAATGGAAGCATCCAAGAAACGATAGTAGGCTCCATAACTCTACCAGTATGCAATTTTAGCTTAGACTCTGATCGTCTCTAATCCAAGAAAGAGCATACACTATTAATTTATCCTTTGTTAACCAGGTTAGTCCCACTAGGCTAGTTGCCTCTTTTCAGGGGAGGCCAGAGGTAGTACTTATACTACTAGGGAAGATTTGGCCAGGGTCTCAAAAAACTTCTACTCTTTTCAACAGGTGCCATGGGATCTTTTACATTTACCTACCACCAACCCAAGCAGATGAAGCCTCAGTTTAACATTTGATCCAAAGGATGACACATTCAGGAGTGTAGCACCCCATTACACTGCACTACAGTATCAGCAATTCATCTACTTGGTGCAGGAATAGAAACCACAGCCTTCTGCACTAAACAATAAGTGTACTTAATAGCTGTTGCACCACTGACATAGTGCTATGTCTCTAGTTCATTAGTATTCTCTTTTGCTTTTACTTGGGGAAAAAAACAGTGGAAACAGGGTATGCTGGAACGTCTGTGACATTAAAAAAATTTCAACAGCCTTTCATCTGTGATTCTTAACAACAATGTTTAATTTAAACAAATCTTACTGCTGCTGATGTCATGTTCAACACTCACAGCAACCACAGTCACATTTACTGACCAAAGCTCTGAATGCAAGTGTGGACCAAAGTCCATCAAAATCAGAAAACAAAAGCAAATTCTCACTAACGGTGATATATAATTATTAGATGTGGGATGGGTAAACCAAATGGGATAAGATAATTCAAGCACCAAAAGTGAAATTGTCTAAGCTTAAAATGGCTCAACAAGAGCAGTTAGTCTAGTACTTACTATGACCATGTGAGCCTAATAACCTGTAACTTCTGTTGAAGAACTCAAGAAACATTAACAATGTAATTAGCTCAAAACAAATAAGAGTTTCTCACCAAACTAAAAACTATACTTCCAGAAGAGCAGCTAGGAACCACATTATGCAGTAATATAATCCTAAACAGCAGGAGGCAAACTGACACCTTTGCTTCCTGATATTTTCTAAACCAGGAAACTATTTGATTTCTGATAGCTTTTCTCAAAAATCTTCTACTGAAAACACATTTCATTTTCCAAAAATACTACTGTAATGGTCAAACAAAGGGTTATATCTCTGTAAGTGTGCAAGATTTATCCAAGGTATCAGTGAGGGAACTGTTCACCTGTTCAAGAGCTTTCCAATTATGTATGGCAAGAGAGGATATCATTCTGCACTGCAGGGATATTGCCGAAGCTATATGCAAGTTATACATATAATAATATTTCAAAACAATATTAATCTACAAAACCATGTGTGTTAGATGGCAAGTATCAGGGGCAACATTGTGTTCCTTAATATTTTGTTTAAGATGGCACTATTTGTTCACCTGTAGGCTAAACAGCTTTTATTAAATTAATGCAGGTGTGAAAATCTAAGTAATACTCAAAACGTCTTTACCAAAGCATCATTTATATCTAAGAATGTCATTTTTACTACCACCCAATTCTTGAATACATCACCCCAACATGAAAGTATTCATACTATTTGTAACACTGAAATTAACTTTTTATAAACACTACTAAGTCCAGTTCTGTACATCCCACACTAAGCTTTGTATTGTCATGCCTAGCAAACCATGTCAGCTTGTACAGTCCCCCTTACTAGTTATTTATTTATTTATTGACATTTGTTGACCGGGAAAGTCCACTGAGTCAAAAACCCATTTCCAGTGGAGGCCCGGGGAGAAAAGCTCTACAAGTGTAACAAAATAAAGTAAATGAATCTAACACACATAAAATCAAATTTCACAATGTATAAAGGAGAACATATAATCAAAATGAAACTAACATATGTAAATCAAGTTTAAGCAATGTATAAAGGAGAACATATACTGCCTTAATATTAAGTACGTACCTTTACCAGGACTTCAGAAATAAGACTGAAAACAATAATGTCTACATTTTCAGGCTTGAATTACAATGTAATAATATCCCTCATCAAAAGTGATTTCTGAAGCTATTACACAGAAAACTGCACTACATGACAAACACACTAATGGCAACAATAATTTAAAGAAAGAGGACACACATCTTACATCTACCTTTTTCTGAAGCAAAAATAAATGACCTTGGGTGGTGGAATTTTGCAATACAGTTCAAAGTCTATGGATTTTACACTATCTTTGATAATGTGCTATTATATTTTTCCATTACTTTTGTCACTGCATTTTATTACTTATCTCTTTGACATTTGTTTCTGGGTTGGTCCAACTGAGCTAAAGCCCATTTTCAGTGGAGACCCGATGAAAAAAGCTCCAAATATAAAAAGAAGGAAATATGTTATGTAAAATAAACTAAAAGAGAGAAATAAGAGTATATCTGGTTACAAATTTGAGGCATAAGAAAAACTTTAAACAAACTAAGTTGCATACAATAAACCTACAATGAGATATAACTTTATACATGTTACATTGTTAAAAAATTAGGGCATGATGTTTTAAGACATAACATAATGAAGGTGTTAGCATGGAGCAAAACAAATTGTAATAGAGCCAGAATTTATGAATAAAGTAGGTGTGGGTTTACGTGGGGTCCTGACATGGATATATCCAAGAGTTAGACAGAGAATTTTTTAGCTACTTTTTGAAACTACTGGAGTGTGTAATGCTTCTTATGTTGACAGGGAGTTTGTTCCAACTGTGAGACACTGAACATTTGTATAATACTTTACCCAGTGTTTTATTGGGTTTATGTATCTGTAGAAGATGTTGGTCTGTGCTACGAAGTGGTCGAGAAGGGGTGTAGAATGACACAAGATTGGATAGAGAGGGGCAGGCTGAGGGTTTGTTGAGTAAGAAGTGAGTTATGTTGAACTAGGAGAGTTGAAGTTGATGGTGGAATTCAAGCCATTGTAGGTTCTTTACTGCCAGGCAGTGGCATTTTTTCAACATATTTCTGGTTTGGAGTTGAAGATGCATCACATAAATACTTGCATTGTTAAAACTTTAATATGGCTTTATGTAGATGAATACTATCAGTTACTGATAAGCAGCAACAGAAGCAACACTCCCATGTGATGAGGTCCCAGTATAAGGAAAATCAAATTATGATATGCTTCAAAATGGTTAACATAGAATTCTCAATAGCTGCCACCATCCTGCTGAAACCAGAGATTTCTGTTCAAGATATTAAAAAGTTCAAAAGAGAAAATGGATATTATCAGTATGGTGCAATGCACTGACCCAAAAATACTAACAAGAAAAAATGGATACTACAGTATGAAACTTTGCAGGGATGATGAATTCTACCCCTTACAGGGGTAATCTGTCAAAGAATTTCCAGGGGTGTGAAACACATCCTGGAAGGCAGTAAATAAAATATTTATAAAGCTCCCACACCTCATTCTGAAGTGTAATAAGGATAAAACCATAAAACCTAGAATTAAACACCACATGCTTAAGAGCTACATAAACTACAGAACTATATAACAGCTAAAAAAAAAAACTGCATCAGGTGTAATACAGTCTATTATAATTTTTCGGAGCTCAACATAGCAAGCGATGTACATAAGGAAGGAAATCATACTTCTGTGTTCCAGACTGAAATGGGAGCTGAGAGCCAAAACCAGTACACAGCTAATGCAGTTTATTTTTAGTCCCTTTAAACAAGACACAGTAAAGAGTGATCAGAATACAGGGCTGATCGCGTTATGTTAGCAAATGTGTTTCAGCCACAAACTTCAGTAAGCGCAGTTACCTCAATATTTGCAGGGTCATCTGTATATTGTGCCCTAAGTCATCATTTGTGCAGCAGCAGCACTCCATTATTAAAAGATTAGCTGACTGTTTCTAAAGCTGACATCTCAAAGAAAGAAACATCTGTTTGAAATTTAGAATTTGTACTACCACTTTGCAGCAATTCATGTTTTCTCCAGTCAATAAAGTAACAAAAGTCAGGTAAAGCAAAGCTTGCTATGTCAGATTCTGAAACTGTCAAAGACATGCACAGTCACTTATGACATAGACTCAGGTTGATATTTACCTTCACCTTCCATGCTTTTTGCTCTGATATCTATGTATCACCTCCCCTATGCAAAATGCACTTTTTTAACTGGAAATACTGCTTGCTAGGGACAGCTGCCAAGGTGCTGACGTGCAGCGAGAGGCATACACACAGGAAGCAATCACTGTAACACTGAGCTGAGTGGAGACATCTGCTGTGGCATGATAAATTTGTTGCGTCAAAACATTCACTGCAGGGTTTTCTAGGTGAGACAGGATTTTAAAACACTTAACTATAAAATACAGTAAGCATTACTGAGTCACATTTTATTGGACAATAATGCTGAAATTCTAAATCGTACATTCCGTTTCACAACCTTAACGTATTGTAAACATGCATGCTATATTTGTGGGTTTTCCTCCCTATCTTTCAGTCGGGTGTTAAGCTATGGGTAACCAGGTGGCTGACACTACAAACAAAAGTACATCAGAGAGAGAGATCAGCCTCTACAGGTCATTCATTCTAATGTGGCAGATTTCTAAGGCATAACAGACCTAGAAAATAGATAAGAACAAACAATCTTAAACCATTTATGGTTGAGATACATAACATTGCATTACACTTCAAAGTCACAAAGTTACAGAAAAGTGTGATACTGAACTGGATCAGTTCAACAGAAAAGACTGGAAAAAATCCCCACAAAAATCTGTAGAAGCAATCCACTTTAATAGAAATGTATGGCCTTTCATCCCAGTGAATTAGGAACTTGACCACAATAAAAGTTTAGCAAAAACTCACAGTTTAAATAATTTAAAGTCACACATTTTGAACACATTTTAAAAGATCTGTTTTTTTTTAGTCATATTAATACATTATCATTTGGTGCAGATTTAGGGGTAATAGTAAATGTTACGAATTTTTCAATTATACCTCACAGGGCTTGAATGGTTTAGGAAGCAGTCAATGACTTTAAGGATTTATTAAATTATGTTAATTTGTAGCTTCATGGAAATGTTGGTAAATAACTATTTTTTTGTTTGAAAGGGAATATTTCGACCAACTAAAAGGTGTTGCAACAGGGACAGCTTTGGCCCCCATATGTGCTAATATGGTGGTTTAGTGGTAGGGAAAAGAATTACACGTTCAACTACTACACCTGTGTGTGTGTGTGTGTGTGTGTGTGTGTGTGTGTGTGTGTGTGTGTGTGTGTGTGTGTGTTTGTGAGTGTATACACACACTCATATACATAAATATGTATGTGTATGTTTCTATTAATCCACAATCCCTTTTTCCCAACCTTTGAATATGGGGTCAGGATTTCAGTTTAACAGTAACAGTCATCTAGACCCAAAATTCACAGCACTAGGTAGCTAATCCTGCTGCAGCTTTTCTTCCATACCACACATACACATGCACACTCACACCTATCGCCAGCAACATCAATAAAATATTGCAAAGCACAGCAGGTGCTGTGTGACATTATATGATCCAGTATGGACCTCACCTCATAGCTACATATGAGTATGTGCATGTACGTATGCTTACATATATTCATTATATCTGTAAGCATACATATGTGCATATACGTATGCTTACAGATATAATGAATATATGATGACTACTCCCCTGACAGCAGGGTAGACGCCTGTATATTCCATCAGACTTCACGAAAAGGACTAAATAGCAAGATACCTATCAAACAAGGCAGTACATGCGGTGTGTGTGTACACCCCAGCTCCAGCAACCTTGTAAAATAAATTACTGCAAAAATAATCAAATATCTTGTTTTGTTCTTTCCTTCACAAACAGAAACAGTGTACACTCAAAGAGATGATACTGAAATACTGATATTATCACCTTTTATTTCTTATTACTTTCACACAGATATACTACTCATGAGGTTAGCTGAGGCAGCAATTACAATATATACACTTCTGTTGAAATACAGTCAGAAATGGCTTAAAATGAAGAGATTTAGATACTGCATCCATACTGAAGTATTTACTGTAAGTGCCTGTAAGGTTAAGATAAAATGGCATGTAGTCCCAGCACAAATTACACCAGATAAAAGAGAGAAGAGAGATCTGTTGTTACGCATACCAAGTACAACTCTAGTCATGTAAGTCACAAGATTATGATCAGTCTGCCAAACACTGCCTGTCTGTCAAATGTGTTGAAGAACTAGATTCAGGAAATTCACCTCAAGTACAAAGCTTGAAATGTGAATTTCTTCAATTCATTTTGAGAACCCATTAGAAAACAGTTATAACTGGGAGACTCAGTTGTAATTCTTTGTAGTACATAGAGCTCTAGCTGCCTTAATGTATTACAATTTACAGAAACTGATGGCTTTTGAAAGCAGTAACACCTTAGCAGTGCCACACAGACAATGGGCAGAAGTAAAGTATCAGTTTCAATAAACATCTTTAAAAGCTTCACATAATCACAATTTTATTTATTTGGTCCCAGCATGGAACTGCTTACAGCTTTTAAAGCTGTCAAGATGCTTCAGATACTCGTGTGTGTGTGTGTGTGTGTGTGTGTGTGTGTGTGTGTGTGTGTGTGGTGGGGGGTGCTTTGTATACTGCAGTAGAAGACCAAATCTTAACAGCTGATGGCCTGTCCTATGTGTTATTTCTTAATATACAAACTCATACTTGACATAATAACCATGCTCCAGAATCACTCAATTGTATTCAAACAGGTTACTCTACAGTCAACCACTGTGCATCCAACACATACAAATGCATGCGCACACATACACAACCACACTCAAGTATATATACATACGGATCTACTTTACAAGCTCAAAGCTTCAAAACTTCAAACTGCAAATGGTCGAGACCATAAGACTGAAGTTTTGAAACTTCAAAACTGTAATAAAAAAACACCAGCAGTTTCGACCATTTGCAGTTCAATGTTTTGAAACTTTGAGCTTGTGAAGGGAATATATATATATATATATATATATGTATATGTATGTGTGTGTGTATATATATATACATATATATATATATATATATATATATATATATATATATATATATATATACATATACACACATAAATATATATATATATATATATATATATATATATATATATATATATATATATATACATATACACACATAAATATATATATATATGTATATATATATATATATATATATTTATTTATATGCATATATATATTTATATGCATATATACACACACACACACACACACACACACACACACACACACACACACATATTTATATGCAGATATGTTTAATTATGTATTCATCCTTTGTTTGCCTGGGTTAGTCCCATTAGGCTAGTGGCCTCTTTTCCGGGAGACCCAAGGTGATACTTATACTATTATGATGGGAAATTTGCCCATAGCATCAGGGAATTTCCCCTACTGCTACATTGCTTGTGGTCCATATGGCAAACAAGCATTTACATGCGTATGCTCCATTACTATAGCAGTGGAAGCTGGGAGAGCATCACAAAACATGGAGGAGTGTGTTGCTGAAGCATAGGCGAATGCTGGAAGAGAAGGGAGTCGTTAGATGAAACTGTATGCTGATTCAGAGTTGTTTCAGGACAAAATGTCTAAGGCTTCAGAAGTGGAGGAATGGCAATCAGATGAGATCGTAGTTACAACCCTCCAGTTGGGAGGGTTGCGGGATGATTTACTGCAGCAGCTGTTCAAGAAAAGGAACCGAAGACTGGAAATTAACTATCGTGGGGCAGTATTGAGAAGATTTCATTCGTGGATGCTGTAAGAAAGAGCATAAAGGAGAAAGAAAAGGAAAAGAAGAAGAAAGAAAATGTGGAGAAGCAGAAATTTGTAGTACGGATGCAGGGTAAAGCAGAAATGCCACTGGACGGGTATGAGATCTGGGACACAGTTGTCACACCCTTAGGCACAGGAGCTCAAGAGTTAAGAGCTTTTATTTTGATTAAAAATGAAATATATTGTGACCTATTTTTTGAAACTGCCATGAGTTTAGAGACTTTTTTTGTAAAGATTTCAAAGAAAAGAAGATATGCATCCATGGAACAAATATGCGATTCAAACATTTTTTCGAGAGACTCAAAAGAAAGTAAATATATAATTCTGTACAAGAGGCTAATGAAGAGACTGTAAAGGGCTATTTAAAAAAATGCTCTGAAGTGAAAAGTATTGTGCAATTGTTTTGATAATAGAGGTTTATGGATTGGGGCTTGGGAATGCAATGTTATTTCGAAAATAGAAAATGATAAGATTGGCCATATTCCAGGTATGATAAATGTGCATGAAAATACAGCAGTAATTCGATACTGGGGTCAAGCAAAAACATTTTTTTCCTGTGGGAAAGAGGGGCATTGTGTGGGTAATTGTGAAAAAAAATGTTATGTGTTTGAGGATTTTGGTCATGATGCTAGAAGAGATAATATAAACAAAGGTGAAAAGGTAGAAACTGTAATGGAAGATGGTGACAAGGAATATAATGTAGAAAAGGAAAATGAAGCGGAAAATAAGGATTTGAAATTACATGATAGAAATAAAAAAAGATGTTTTGAACATATCTGTGGAAATACAAGATGTAGAAGTAAATGAATTAAAAGATGGAGAGCCTGAATTAGAATCAGATATGAGTGATGAGAAAGAAATTGGAAAGTTAAAAAACAATTATATAGGCAGAAGGGCAAATGAGAAAAGGGAAGATACAGAATTCAAGTATGAAAGTTAAAAAAAGGGAAATGGGTAGAGCAATAAAACAATTTCATTTAGATTAAGAAGAAGAGAGGAAAATAATCTTAGAATATTATCAGTTAATGTTAATTGTATAAAAAGTTTGGTTACAGAATTGGCATTTTGGAATGGTGTAACAATTGTGAGGTAGACATAACAGTATTAGAAGATGTAAGGGGGTTAACAAAAGATGACAGAGTACAGACAGAGAATTTGTAGGGGGTATAATCTGGAATATAGGAAATGAAACTTATTCAGGTGTTGTGATACTATTTAATACAATATTAGATGTCACCTCAGATTGAGAAGGCTAACAGTAGTAAATTTTAGATGGGAAAAGAGTTTACAGAATGATTCTAATTTATGCATATGTAACATATAAGGAAAAGGAAATATTATTTAAAGAAATTTTTGGTTATTTAATCATATGAATATCATCATCTCTGGTAGGTTGGCATAATGGTTAAGGTGTTTACCTTATAGACACAAGGTACAGAGTTTGATACTGACATGGGGCAATTGTCTAGGCTTAAAATTACCCACAAGGGCAGTTAGCCTAGTGCTAATCTATGAATCTATAACGGTAGGAGATTTTAACTGTGATCTATGGAAAATAAGGAATGAGAAAACAGAAAAAAAGTTATGAAAGAAATTATGAAGTATGAAGGTTTAACGTTATGGAATTTTAATACATATACATATAGGAGAGATAATAACAGATTTGAGATTGATTATTTTGTAGTTTCTGATAGAATAAAGTTTAAGCTAGAACAGAAAGTTCAGACAGAGTTGTCAGATCATATGGCTATATGGATAGAAACTGAGGAGGCCTATGAGTATATAAAAACTGAAAAAGGAATTAAAAGGATTAATTAGATTAATTGGTATGAAAAAAGAAAGGATATCATAATACAACTGTGGAAGGGGTATCTAACTATGAGATACTGTTGTCAAAACTAGACAGAATGGTGGTTAATATTTAAAGAAATATATAAATCAGACTATTTAAAGTGGAAGAAAATATTAAGACAAAAAACTGAATATTTGGATTTACAGAATAATACACTAGAGACTTTGGATAGAAATGAAAATTCTTACTATATGAAAGAAACAGTGATATACAAAAAGAATAAAAAGAAAATAAAGGGGTTATTGCATAAACAAAGGTATTTTGTTCAAGGTAAAAAAAGAGGAAGTTTCACCGTATTTGGCTAAGATAGTTAAAGAAGAATGGAATGGAGAATTGAGAGATGAGAAATGGTTGGTGATAAAGAAAACAATATGAAATTATGAATATTGTAGTGGAATTTGTTAAAAAGGCAGTCAAAAAGCCAGAATTAAATAGAAATAAATGAAATTATAAATAAAAATATAGCTAAACAGATTACCTTGACAGAATTGGATTTAATACTGAAGAAAGCTAATACTGATTCAGCTGCTGTTCAAAACAGGACAGCGCATTTAATACTAAGCATATGGAATATAGGCCAAAATAAATATTTATATGTGTACGGAATGAATGGTTACAAGATGGTATTCGATACACACAAATATGTGATGGAATAATGAAATTCATTTGGAAGAAATGAGAAAAGAGGGAGATAAATTGGAGATAGGTGTTTTTTAAATAACAAGACTATAAGATATTTATGAAGATTTTACAAGTACAGATAGAAAGCAAGACAAATGAGGTGCTAGAGGATGGTGTATATGGAATTAAAGGGAAAGTATGTCAAGAGACATTAATGATAGTCAGGGAAATAGTGAATGATATAACGCAAGAAAATAAAGGAAAAAAATCTGATAGGAGACATAAATAAGGCTTTGATACAATAAATCATGAAGTATTATGGGGGATTTTGGAAAATTGTAATACAAGTATAAAAATACAAAAACTAATTCAGTCAGTATACAAGAATAGTATTTTTAAAGTACTGGTAAATGGATGGTTAAGTGAAAAAATAAAGATGAATAGAGGAGTGAAACAAAGATGTCCTCAGAGTATGAATATAAAAGGAGACATGATATAGGCAAGATTCGTTCAAAATGAGAGCACTGAATATCCAGTTATTAGGTCTTATGCAGGCAATATGATCCTAGCAGTCAAAAATAGTAAAATGATAGAACAAATTATTGTTAAAACAATTAACTGTTTGCAAAGTTTAGGAATGTGTCTAAATAGTAATAAAAGTAACGGATTTGGGCTTGAAGAAGTGATGAGGGGCATTCATTTTGAGCCTGGTGGAATTTCAATACTAGGAATTACTTTTGGATCTAACAACGTTGTTAAGGAAGAATGGATAACAACTGTACAGGATTTAAGAGAGTTGAGTATTATACAGACTAAATATAGATTATCTTATAATAAAAAAGTTCACCTGATTAACTCATTATGGATGGTGAAGACTGCATATATGGCGACTACATGCATGTAACCTAGAGATATAGAAAAACACATTACTGAATTAATATTTAGATTTATTTGGAGTTCTAGGCTGAGTCAAGTTAAGAGGAGAATATATGTAGATAAGGATACAGGAGGTTTGGGATTATCAAATCCAGTTGTGTATGGTTCGTCCATAAATTTATTTAGAGCATTAGAATGGTTTAATGGGGACAATAATTATTATATGAGAAAATTGTTTAAGGAAAAATATAAAGAAAATGGAATTTAATAAGATTAAATCAAAGAGAAAGAAAGTGGAGGAATGAAGAAATGAAAAGTTAAAAAGAAAAAATAAGGATGTGGAAATTAAATGCAGACAAAGTTGAGAATAACAGAAGAAAATGGTTTAAAATATTATGATATAATATTATTATATTAATCTATGGAATAGTTTAACAGAAAAATGTTAGAGCTATGAAGTCAAGAAATCTTTGGTGTATGAACAATGAGAATGGTCAAGATTTTCTGTGGAGATTACAAATTAATAAAGTACCAGTGAAGGTAAATATGCTATATAAAAATAAATGAGAGGATATGTCTTTATTGTGGGCAATTAAAAACCTCAGATCATATCTTTCTGAAATGTAATAGAGTTTGAAAGTTATGGAAAATATTAACAGAAAAGAAAGTTTTAACTGAATTTCAAGGATATGAGCAACTGAATACGAACATGATTGAATATGGGTTTTATGAAGGTTTGGATAAGGAATACGTTAGACAAAAAAAAATTTTGCATTATATGGGTTATTTAGAATCAAAGATTGACAGAAATTATGTTTGATGGTAACTGGGTAATTCCAAACATTGTCAGAAAGATTAAGTGATGGTTGTGGAAAAAAGTTGTAGGGGTCACTAGATAATGTGACTTTGCTGAAATGCATTTCTTTTTGTTTTTAATACTGTAAATATGTACAAATATTTAATTTATTGTGTGCATACGATGTTTTTCTAAAAATAATCAAGGAGGGTGATCCAGGAGACAGTTCGGCTCTTTCGTGGGGGTGAGATGGCAGACAACTTTTGGAAGTGCTGAGGATGAATGTGTGGAAAAGGAACCAAATGATGTGGCAGCAGAGAATACAGCAGTTAAAACATACCGAGGATGAAAATGTGGAAAAGGAACCAAATGATGTGTCAGCAGAGAACTTAGCAGTTAAAACGTACTTTGTCTCAGCTGTGTAAAACAGGAAAGCAAAAACAAACTGAGAAGGTATCTGGTTTTGTGGCAGCAGACAATACAGTATCTAAAACTTATGAAGCAGTGACAGCAGGCAAGAAAAGGAGAGCAGCAACAAACTGTACGTAAAACTGTTTTTTTTTTAAAAGAGATCAAGTTTGAAAATAAGAACAAAAATGACACTGTAATAGACAAACATTTTGTATGGGACAATTTGGTAACTGTTCTGGGTTTTAAAGCTTAAGAAATTTGGTCTTTTATACATATTGGGGCAGAGACTTTTTGTGACAACATTTGAAAATGATGACAAAATTTCTGGAACTGTCTAACAAAAAGAAGTTCATTTACTGTGGAACAATTATTTGCTTTCAGGTAGTAAATTAAATCTTAAAAAATTTTACTTTGCAGTTTAGAACTGGAAGACTGTGTTAGAAAATGCATGTAGGGTCTGTGTGAAACTGTTGATAATACTGAGAAAGAATGAGAGAAATGTGGAATAGAGGGTAGAAACCGTTTTAAAAATGAAAAAACATGATGAAACACTTGACACGTGTTATTTTGGTGGCCGATCATAGAGGGACATCAAGATATGTTAACAACCACAAATCGTATTTCTTTTGTGGGAACTTTTCTCCTTTATTTTAGTATGACAAGGTAAAATGTAACCAATGTGAGGAGAAAGGACATACAGAAGATGTGTGCCTCAATGCAGGTTATGTTAGAAAAGGGGACACTTTTGCATGAACTGTCAGGCGCAAACAGTAAAGGAAGAGAGAAGAAAACATACACAAAGAAAGACAGCAAGAGGATTAAGGAGTGGGTGAAACAGAAGAAACTGTAAAAGAAGAAAAAAAATGTAGGGAGGGGAAATGAGGAGAGACAGCGCATGTAGGAACAGAGATCTGAAGAAGGCATTTATATATTTTTTTAGTTCTAAGCAGTGAAAATTCTGATTTTGAGGATCAATGATTATCTGTACATAAATCCAGGATACAGTAAAAATAAGAAAACAAAAATTTAAAAATATCTCCCCTAAACTTAAAAATAAGGGAAAGCAACAACTTTACAGTACTTTCAGTAAACGTGAACAGCATTAACCCTGTAAGTAGCCTAGGGATACTGCAATGGTATGCTTCTGTTAGAAGATATTAGATTCCTGACAAGTGAAAAAAGATTGCAAACAGAAAAATTGTTGGGTGGAAATATTATATGGAACTTAGAAAGTGAATGTTGTTTCAGAGTGGCTGTGTTGTGTAAAAAAAACTGTGAAAATACTAGATGTAACATTGTTAAGGATGTGGTGGTTAACTGCTGCGGATGTGAGGTGAAGAGAACATGTTTATAGCATTACAGCATTACATGCATACACACAGCTAGCAAGGAAAGTAAATATGTATTTCATCAAATATTAGACTATGTGATGGTTAATGTAAGAAAATTATATTTGCAGGGAACTTTATGATTTCATGGGAAAATGTAAAAGAAAGGAAAATATGCAAAATAAAATACAGGAAGTAATAAAATGTGGTAAATTAACCGTATGGAACAAAAAAGTCAATGGACTTATTGAAGCGGCACTTGGATCTGAAATTGGCTATTTTTTATTATCGGAAGGTTTTCAAGTAGCTGTGGGTTCATAGGTTCATAGGTAGGTACTAGGCTATTGGCCCTAGGGCCTATATAAGCCTAGCCAAAAGGTACCCTGGCTTTCGCCACCCAAGAAAATGATTTTCCTGTGCCCCTGTCGAGCAGAGCCACAGAAGTGATCCCTGAGATTTATTTCCTATCTCCCATCCAATCATCAAG
This sequence comes from Protopterus annectens, assembly GCF_019279795.1. NCBI lineage: Eukaryota > Metazoa > Chordata > Ceratodontiformes > Protopteridae > Protopterus > Protopterus annectens. The sequence continues at coordinate 477,135,197 of NC_056741.1, read as the reverse complement.
ATTTTTCTTGAAGAGTGCTAATTAGGAGCCTTGTTTGATATAGATAGGTAGTTTGTTCCAGAGTATGGGAAGTTTCTGGGACAGGAATCTATCCCTCCAGCATGTTCTATTTATTGTGGTGACAAGGTTTAGGTCCCTAGAGCATGTAGCTTGGAGGGATTGGGATTTCTTTAAGTGGAGCAGTCTAACAGCTCTGGGTTTGACATAGCTTTGTATGATATGCACAGATCGCCTCTGAGTAGACGATATGCGATGGAGTAAAGCTGGAGTTTTTTTGAGACGGTCTGTGTAGGGCATCTGTTTGAGGCCGGTAATCCTCTTTGTGAGGTATTTCTGCGGCCTTTCCAGCTGTTGTAAATGTCTTGTGAGGTACATACCAAAAGGGGCGTTGAGGGGAACAATGACCTCTTTTTTCCTGGATGAAAAACCTTTTGTGATGAGGTATGCCACATAGAAGGATTTCTTGACTACTGTGACGATGTGATTATCAAAGGAGAGACTACTGTCCACCTGTGTCGCAAGGTCTCATCAAATTTTCAGTGTTAAGTACACTACCACCTATGTGGTAGTTCATGGGTACAGAGTTTTTACCAAAAGGGGTGACAATGCACTTTTTGGCACTGAGCTTGAGGCCATGGCTTTGACACCAGGCATCTGTCTCAGTGAGGCCCTTTTGTAGGATGTCCACATCGTTAGGAGTTCTGATTATCACTCCTAGTTTGCAGTCATCTGCGAACTTCATTAGCCAAAGACCTTCTGTGTTAGCCTGTACTTCAGAGAAGTAGATACCAAACAGGAGAGGACCCAGGACTGAACCCTGTGGTACTCCACTTTTCACTGGTCTGAAGTTGGATTTGGAGTCTGCTACTTTCACAGTGTGGGTTCTGTCAGTCAGCCAGTTGGCAACCCATCTTGTGACATAGGAATTTATACCTAGTTTAGTGCATTTATCTATAATTCCAGTGTGGGGGATGGTGTTGAAAGCCTTGGCGAGATCTAGATAGGCTGTGTGAACCACCTTACCCTCATCTACAGTTTTGGTGACCACTTCAAAGAAGTCTGTCAGGTTTAGGAGACATGATCTGCCTTTACAAATCCAAACTGGGTGGGGTCCAGAGTTTAGAGATTACCAATGTCATTGTTTATAAGTTCCATGATGATATGTTTCATAGCCTTGCAGACCAGGCTAGTCAGGCTAATGGGGTGGTAGTTCCCGGGGTCCATGATGGCTTCCCCTTTGTGGAGTGGGATAACCGTCGCTGTGCGCCATTCAGTGGGCATAAAGCCTGAGGTGAGGCTATGATTGAACATGGTACTTAGGTGGGGTGCCAGTTCGTTCTGTAGTTCGTGTAGAATGCAGTCTGGGATGTTGTCCGGTCCCATGGATGCTGTGTTCTTGGCTTTGGAGAGTGTGCTTTTTACCTGTGCAGCCATGATTATTGGAACTTTGCATTCTTCTGGTATACAGATGGGCCCTTTAGGGGATGAGAGGAGGGTAAAGTTAGCACTGAACCTATCTGCCAAGATGTTGGCAATATCAGTTGGTTCTGTACATTTAGTGCCATTGTGCAGTAACTCAGAGCAGATCTGAGTGTTGCCATTGAGATTCTTGACATAGCTACGGAATGCTTTGTGGTTGTCTTTAGAATCAGTAGCGATTTTGTTTTCATAACTAAGTTTGGAAGATTTTATGAGGGATCTCAGCTTCTTACTAAGGTTGACCAGGGAGTTCCTCCAATCATGGGATTTTACTCTTTTTTTGCAACAGTCTCTTTCTTCTGTTGTAGAGTTTGTCTATGGCAGGCGACCACCAGATTGGCTTCCTTTTTTTGGAGGATAGCATTGAGGTTCTGTTAGGGATTGCATGATCCATGCACTCATGTAAGTGCTTATAAAGTGCATTTGTGTAAGATTCAGCAGTCGTACCTCTATTGTTCATCAGCATGGGTGTCGTGAAGTTTGCCACTTCTGTCTTAAGAAGAGTGAAGTTGGCTTTGGAGAAATTTTTTATGGTGGTTTCCCTAATGGGGGTGGAGGGGGGATGTGGATGTCTAGGGTGATTAGCCTGTGGTCGGATCTGACCAATGAGGAACTGACCTCTGGTGTGGAACACCGGTTGCCTATGTTGGTAATGACCAGGTCTAGGATATTGTTGCCCCTAATGGGGGTGTGGATAAACTGATCCAAGGCGTTGGAATTTATGAATTCCAGAAAACGTTGAGCACAAGAGTTGGTACATAAGTAGTTTTCCCAGTTAATGGTGGGGTAGTTTAAATCGCCCATTATTAGGGTGTTAGGCTGTACCCTAATATTTTCCAGTGTATCAATAACTGAGGAGTGAGAATCCTGTGGCATGGTGGGAGATCTGTAGCAAGCTACAATTTGGACTGCGGTCTTGCCCAGAGTTAGTTGCACTTGGATAATCTCGGCTGCATCATGCTGAGCAACTAGCCTGGAGGTGTGGATATCCTTTATGAATATGGATATGCCTCTGTCTTCAGTGTTTTGGTCCACATTAGGTGGCCGAAAGGTGTGGTATGAATTATAGCCTGGTAATGCATGGGTGCTCTCTAGAGCCTTGAAATAGGTCTCTGTCACTGCACAGATGTCGATTTTCTTTATTTTAAGGAGTGCCTCAAGTGAGTCCATTTTCAGGTTTAGACTTCTAGCATTGAGTAGCATTACCCTCAGATTCTGCTTGCTTGTACCTGTTACGGTGGTGAATCTGTCATTTAAACCTTGCCTAAAAAAGGCATTATAGGGGTGGCAAGAGCCTTAACCAGTATCTGGAATCCCAAGGGCGACAGGTGCAGGCCATCTCTGGCAAAGCATCGTGATTTGTCAATCATGTCATCCCAGGCAGACAGATACTGGATCCCCTTAGAATGACACCAGAAGCTTGGCCAATTGTTGAAGTCAGTCATTTTGTCCTTGTACTGTGGTATCATTCTGGATGATGGCAGGATGCTACTCAGGGCTAGGGTCATACCTGGCTTGGGCTACAAGATCGGACAGCTCATGTAGTCCAGGGAGGTACGTCTCAGGTCATTCACACCAACATGGACAATGACAGAGTCATATTTGTACTTTTTTGGAGTGACCTGAGTGCGTGCGTTATGTGGCGGATCTTGGTACCCGATAAGCAGCTGACAGTAACTTTCTCCTTGTTTAGCCAGGTGAGTGGAACATCAGTGTGCCTGACTATAGAGTCACCTATGACTAGAGTGTTGGGTACGTTGTTATGCCTTATGGGCTGTGGCTGAGTGGCACACTGAGTTTGTGGGCTATGTGTCATTTGGGTTGTGCTGGGGGGTGGATGTTGCTTGCATTTCTGCTTTGGAGGTCCCTGTTGCTTGGGCAGATTTTTATTCACAACCTCCGCAAATGTAGGTGTGTGTTTTGTGTTTCTATGTGTGTGTTTTGGTGGTTCAGGTTTTGAGGGGCTATGTGATGAGTGTGGTGTGGTGCAAGTGTTTACCTTCTCCTCTTGACTGTCTAGTCCAGTCCTGGGTGAAGAGAGCTTTGCTTCCAGTTTGGCTATATAAGTGCATCTCTCACAGGTTGTAGTGTTGGGTGGTAGGAGGAGAGGGCTGCCTGTGTACATGAGGCAATTGCTGCATCACCCCAAGATGCCCAGATTCATCAGGTAGACAGGAGAAAACACTGGGAGCTGACCCTTAGACATGCCTGGATAGGTGCTTATTTATTAAATACTAAAAACTGTTTTCCTGTAGACAAGTGAGGAAAGTTGAGTGCTGTAGTAATCTGTAGCTTATTTAGTGCTTACAAAGAGTTCTGAACAAGTGCTGAGCTCAAAGAAACAGATATGAGTGCTCAAACGAAAAACCTGGCTAGTTCTAAGAAACAAAATTAAGCTAGAAGGCCTCCCTCCAACACAGAAAGGCTTGGGGGCTCAGAAGCTTACAAAAAGTCCTGGATACAGCAAATCTGTATCTGGACTAGACTACTTACAGGAAAGGCAGAAAACAAGCTTAGAATTTTCTTTTTGTAAAATGGAAAGGGAAAAGGAGGAGCAGAAAATAAGTAGGTTGGCCTTCTCAAATGTTCTCTCTGTTTTAGGTAGAATGAGCTAATGACACTAGACTGGGAGGAGTGTCCCAGATCAAATTTACAGTAGGGGCTGGCAACTGCAAAGCCACCAAGTATAAGAACACGATACCAATAGGGTGGGAAACAATATGATACACTCCTTGGCAGGAAATCAGAACAAAAAACCCAAACATATGCTTAATAAATGTAGACAATTTCCAGTTAATACTTCACACACAGTAAAACTAGCTAGAAAAGTATGCAGCAGACAATAAAAGTGCCATAAATAACTCGTAAAAATAAGCAAAAAACAGGATACTTAATGTTATATATTACAGATCCAAGTTTTCTCAGTGCCCTTCCTCCAATTAGCTCAGTGTGAAATGGCAGAAACACTCACAAGTTAACTTCTTAGGTAACAGAAAGTTGAAACCTGAAACAACTTTAAAAAAAGCTCGAAAGAACCAATGAAGTGCTTACTCCAAGCCGTAGTCTAGGTAATCCCAATCAGCCAATGATCATAAACAATCCCCTCTCACTGAAATGCAAAATGGCTTTGGCTAAACTAAGATGGGTTGAACATGGGCTCAGACACACAGCCTCCACAAACAACTAGGCCCAAAACACAAGCCTGAATATGGATAATGATACAAATACCGACACTACTTAGGTAGAAAAAAAATGCAGAAATGTTTATCACAGCAGAAAAGCAGCAGTGAGCCTTTAAATGAAAGTTTTAAACAGATAAAAGCACAAGAAGACTCTAGAGAAAGCTTTTAACTGCAAACAAGTTACTGCTATTATACAATGACATTATTTAAGAAAAAAATTATTAATTTTTTTAAAATAATGTCTTTGCATAATGGCACTGTGCTGCTCTTCCAGATTTTTCCCTGAGAACCTGGAGCTTTCCTGATGTACTCTGCATGTGTACTGGACTTTCATTCCCATGCTTATGCAGTACATCAGTGCTATGTAAAGGAAGCAACAGAGAAAGGAAGATCACTGTTGCCTTTTTTTTTTTGGGAAGGAGACTTTCAATGTACAGGAGAGATGGGACAGAGAAAATAAAAAGATAATCAGGTATGTTTCTCTTGTTTTGCATAACGTACCCGATTATCCTTTTATTTCTTTCTCAGTCCCGTCTGTCTTGTTCGTTTGAAGTTTCTGTTTTTTGTAAGTTTTTTTTTTAAATGAATCAAAACTAAAGATTTCATACCATGTATTAATGGAAGAAAGTCCAGGAGACTGGACTTTTTATCATTGGTACATGCTCGCTTTACAACGAATGCCGGTTTAGCTGACCAATCAGTGTGCTCATTTTGGAATGTTAACGGATAGTCATTGTATAATTATGGTTTTGTTATACAATGATTTCATTATATAATGTTCTGTATATGAGTCTCATTATTTGTAGTTCTACAATGTTAAATTTCCTTAAAGCATCTAAAAACTCACAGATGAAATCTTACTCCAGTTTTCTTTCATACTTTCCGGACTTACTGCAAGGATTCTGAAGATTGTGATATTCATCTTACTCCACTACAGATTAATGCAGCCAAACTCATCAGCATGTACGAAACACTAAGAAACAACTGCAATAACTGTTCTCTGACTCACAGGTTTTACAAACTGCAATCAGTCTTAGTACAAGCATTTTTTTTCTAGAATAGCTTTGTATGAATGTGACGGATGTGAATGCAGACTCATGAATTTAAATCTATCAATCACAGTAGTCTGTTTATGTGTTTCTTCCCTTTGGGTTAACAGACAGGCCTACTGGAGCCATAGGAACAATTTCAGGCAGCACCTATGCCATACCACAAATATGATATTAAGTAAGTGAAAGAGCATGAAATAAATAGAACTGTCAAGAAAAGTCAGGATCTGTACATGAAAACTATGCCTCTATAAACGAAGAAATCAGCACCTGATGTTAATAAGATCAGCAAATTAAGCACAGAAACAACCAGAATCTGACATTTGACAAGCCCCATAAACTCTGCCTTGCCTGCCTGTTTTCTCTCTTATGGAGTATGACAGAGAATTAAGCTATCCACAAATTACTCTTACATCTTCAACAACAAAAAATTATATTATAGAGTATAACATGGGGAAATTTTAGAACAGAGAGAAGGTATGGGGATATGAAACTGGAAACTTATGCTTGAATCTATTCCTCCCCTTCCGGTATACCATAGAACTTTAAGAAAGTCATCAGACTCCTATGAGGAATATCTGTGTTCAACCCACTGGAACTATAGTCAAGCTGAGAATAAATGCATATTCATGTACATACACATATTTTATGATGCACAGACACACCTATATATTTAACTTCATTTTTAAATAATTAAGTACTATGGTTGCTTTTCAGGCAAAACCCAGGCCAAACTAGTTGACACTTAATTTTGCATACTAGACAATATAACATTTTGTATAACAAGTAAGTGAGACTACTACATGCAAGATTGTAATTTGTCAGTATGGCAATGTGCATAACAAATAAAAGAGGCAGTATTATAAATACAACAACTCAGCTTGAACTCTGGTACATCAGTATTATAAACTACAAAAAAAATAATTTAGAGGCGATCTGAAACTCACACATGATAATATTCATTGACGATAGTATCCAAGCATATGACTATACATACAATCCTAGACAAATAAGTACATGCAGGCACAGACACACACATCACACACTTGCGCCTCAAGAAACGTTATTAATCAGGCATCCAAAATAAAGTTACTTCTCTCCATACTAGTGCCGAAGTAAATAGGTGCTAAAAAGCTAGAGACCGAAAAACAACTATTCAAAACTGCTACTAATCCACTGTTCTGTATAACACAGGTCTCCTCACATCCTCACCTTTTCATTACTGTATTACTTGTCTAACAAAACTTGTTCTATATTACAGTATTAGATAATATGCATGTCTAAATGTTAAAAAAATTACTTTTAACATACCATTACTAGTTACGAAAATAAAATTGCCGAAAATTCCAAAGACAACCACAAGCCATTCTATAGTTATGTCAAGAATCTAAATGGCAATGCTCAGATCTGCTCTGAGCTACAACAGAATGGCATTAAATATACTGATCCCAAGGATATTGCCAATATCCTGGCAGATAGATTTAGTGCCAACTTCACCCCCCTCTCACCCCCTAAAGGGCCCATCTCAAAACCAAAAGATAGCCAAATTCTGGTAATCACGGCCACACAGGTAGAAACCGCACTCTCCAAAGCTAAGAATACAGAATCCATGGGACCAGAAAACATCCCGGGCTGTGTACTACATTAACTACAAAATAAACTGGCACCTCACCTAAGTGTCATGTTTAATCATAGCCTCACCTCAGGCTTCGTGACCAATGAGTGATGCACAGCTACAGTTATCCCACTCCACAAGGGGGGATCCACCTTAGAACCCAGGAACTACTGTCCCATCAGTCTGATGAGCCGGATCTGCAAGGGCATGGAGCGCATTATCATGGAACTTATAAACAAAGACACTGGCAACCTTCAAACACTGGACCCCACCCAGTTTGGGTTTGTGAAGGGCCGATCTTGTCTCCTGAACCTGACTGACTTCTTTGAATCAGTCTCCAGAGATGTGGACGAGGGTAAGCCGGTCCACACAGCCTATCTGGACCTCGCCAAGGCCTTCGACACCATCCCCCACTCTAGAATCATGCATAAACTTACTAAGATGGGCATAAATCCCTACGTCACTCGATGGGTTGCCAACTGGCTTACTGACAAAACCCACACTGTAAAAATCCAACTCCAGACAAGTGACAAGTGGAGTACCTCAGGATTCAGTCCTGGAACCGCTCTTGTTTGGCATCTACTTCTCTGAAGTATAAGCCAACACTAAGGGACTCTGACTAACAAAGTTTGCAGATGACTGCAAACTGGGAGCCATTACTGAATCCCCAAATGATGTGGATATTCTACAAAAGGGCCTTACAGAAACAGATGCTTGGTGCCAGAGCCATGGGCTCAAGCTTAATACCAAGAAATGTATAGTTATCCCCTTTGGGAAAAAACATGTATTCATGAATTACCACATAGGTGGCAGTACACTAAACACCGAAAGTGTGAGGAGAGACTTAGGGACACAGGTGGACAGTGGTCTCACCTTCAATAACCACATCGCCACAACAGTCAGAAAATCCTTCTATGTGGCACACCTCATCACTAAGGGCTTTTCATCCAGAAAAAAGGAGGTCACTGTCCCACTGTACTCATCCCTGATTAGACCCATTATAGAGTACAATCCCCCGTTTGGTATGTATCTCACAAGACAACTGCAACAGCTGGAAAGGCCGCAGAAATACCTCACTAAAAGAATCATAGGCCTAAAGCAGATGCCCTATGCTGATCGTCTAAAAAAACTCCAGCTATACTCTATGGCATATCGTCTACTCAGAGGCGATCTCTGCTTAACATACAAAGCCATGTCAAACTCTGAGCTGTTGGACATGCTCCACTTAAAGAAATCCCAATCCCTCTGAGCCACACGCTCCAGGGATCTTAACCTTGTCATCGCAATGAACAAAACATGCTGGAGGGATAGGTTCCTGACCCAGAGAATCCCCATACTCTGGAATAGACTGCCCATACATGTCAAGCAAAGCGCCTCCTTGGCCCTCTTCAAAAGGAACCGTGACGACTGGATGGGAGATAGGAAATTCACCCCGGGGATCACGTCAGTCGCCCTGCTAGACAGGGGACCAGGGAAGTAAATATTGTGGTAAGAAATATCCAGGGAATTGTTATGGCTAGACTTGTATAGGCCCTAGGGCTGATAGCCTAGTACCAACCTATGAACCATTCCCTATATGAGGTATAAAAGTGCAATATAGTGGTGGATGCAAGCACTGCTGCAAAACCGTGCTTGACTCTCCAGTCTGGTTACTTACTGGGTAGCTTCTGTGTAAAGTCTGTGCATCCTCCTTATTTCTGCACAAGTTTCAGGGGGCCTGGTTTTCTCTCACATTCCAAAGAGACACCCCCAAGTTAAATGACAAACCTCTAAGTTGCCAGCAAGTATTTGTGTGCCATTTGTGCATCCTGTGAAAGACTGCTATCCAGGATTAATTTTCTGCCTTGTTATTTTTTAGTGCTAAGAAATGTTCTGTCTTCTTTGCAACCTTGAAAAGGATAAAGTGGGTAGTGGAAAATGAATGAAGGTTATAAAAGACTATAGTTCAAGCAACATAAAGTACTGTAGTTCAAGCAACATAAAGTATTGTATTAATCGGCAGCAAAATACATGACTTTGTATAGTACAAGTACAATAAAAAATAGGGAATGACAGACTGCATAGCTTAACCAAATGTGCAACTCTATAGTCGCACCACTTTGAAGAAAAGGTGAAAATCCCTAAAAAAAGTGCACTGCCAGCTCACACAATACAATATATTGTGGTAAAACTCACCTCTACTTTAAATTCTCTCACTAAAGCTGCACAGGGAAGGTAGAAGTGCAGCCAAAGGACCACTCAGGGAAGGTAGAGGTGCAGCCAAAGAAGTTTTCTGATGAAGGTATATCTGCTAGAAAATCACCCACCCACAAAAAAAAAAAAAGCTAATTTGGTGGCCCAAGTTTACAAAGAAGCAAAGATTAGACTGGTAGGTAAGGAACATGTGGTCCACAGTTTGAACATTAATGTCAAGACTATTTATCTAATACTCAGTTAGGTTCTTAGTTAAGTACTAAGTTAGCTACCCTTGAGGGCCATTTCAAGCCTAGCCAATTTCACTTTTTGTGCTCAAATTAACTTATCCCATTTGGTCAGAGATTGGCCTTACTCATTCCGTGGTCGATAATTATATATTAAGCCTAATGAGAATAACCATGGCACGGTCATACCTTAGATAATCCGAGGGAACCCATACATGGGATAAAGCTTTTAGGAGCTGCCTGTGTCCATTAGTATACATGGGTGCCTGTGTCCATTAGTACACATGGGACAGTACTGGGGTAAATTTTCTGTTTCCCTTCCATGGATCCAAGTTGCACTTGAATATGGACAGGAATGAACTTTGTTTTCTTATGTATAGGAAGTCTGTTCCACAGCAGCAGTGCCCGCTGCAAGATATATATGTCCCTCCAAACCATTCTGTTGATGTTTCTGAACAGGTTTATATCCCTAGACTGAGTATTTCTGATCCCACTTGACTCACTGTTGTGCATTAAAAGCAATGGATTGGAAGATGCCTTGTATGTCAGAACACAGGTTGCCTATTAGACGTCTGTAGAATACTGAGCAGCTTCTGTGGCTCAAAGGACTACAGCAGTTAGCTTGTGTGATGGTGTTCAGGGTTCTAATCCCGAGATATCCTATGATCCTATAGTGGCAGGACTTTGGGTCGGTCCATGTAAGACAGGTTGTTTAGGCACTGTACCCTTCCAGTAAGGTTATCTCTGTGGGCATACCAGTTGGTGCATGTGGCTGGACAGATACATGCCAAATGAGGCATTATAGTCAATGACTGGCCTAATGAGGGATGAGTAAAGGAGGAAAATCACATCCCTAGATCTAGACTAATCCCTTTATTTATAAGCTGTGCAAAATAGAAGGGCTTTCTTAAAACAACGTACACATGTTGGTCAAAATTTATGTTACTGTCCACATAAGTTCCCAAATCCTGAACAACTTGGTAACCTTCGAAGGATGTACTGTTAATGTGGTAGTTCCCTGGGACAGATAACTTCCCAACGGATACAATAATGCATTTTTGCCATTTAGTTTCAGTACATGATTCCAGCACCAGTTATTTATATGGGACAAACCTTCCTACAGGATGGCAAAGTCATGTGGGGATTCAGTGACTGCTTCCTACTCACAATCAACTGCAATCATGCAGGAATCTGAAATTCCTCCCTTGTCATTATAAAGACAGCTTTATGTCTGCCCTCAACATTCTTGAATTTGGTCACCATTTTGGACCTTAATACATATCTCTCAAGTGTACTTCATTATGAGGAACGTACCTCATTTGAGGTCTTAAAAAGTTCATGTTCCTCAAAGTTCCCTCAAAATTCCACTCTGACTCTGTCACACATTCAGTGTTAGGAATTTGTTTAAGTGAAATCCATGGTAAATAAAAATGAATCATATTAATTCATTAAAAGATCTTCTTTAAGCAAAACCAGCATATTTTAACCATCCTATGACATTCCTAGTTGAAGTTGTTAGTAAGCCATTAGTATGTATTCCACATTTTGCCCATTTGTTCCACATTACAAGGGCTAGTGTTCCTCATTTTGGACATGGAAGGTTGAGAGCTATGCCTTAATACCTGCACAAAAAGAACTGATGTTCCAAACAACAGCAACTCTTTCTATGAAATAAAGCACATGCTCTCAAGTCAACATCTTGCATCCTCAGATTGCACTCTTGTTATCATGCAACATGAAAAGATTTAGGAAACATGGTTTCCCAAGTGGTGAGACTGTTCAAAGTTTTTATCCATGGTCATTACTTGCATCTATTCATTCAATGCAGGCCATCATGTACAAATCTATCTGACCATCTCTGAAATGATTATCTTTTTATTGTCATTACACCGAAATGATCTTTATAAAGGTACAGTGTATTAAGAAGTGGTGTTTTCTTCTCAAACTGGCAAACTTGCCATTATCATTTGTTTTACGTGCAAAGAGTGGGCTGGGCTCCTTGTACATAAAATGACCACTAACACACACACAACGTAAATTGCTTACCCAGTGCTGGGCGTAAAACAAGAGAATTACATCTGAACAACCTTGCAAGAAATAAAAGTCACCAACCATCACTATTTCGGAAAATCTGGGTAGTATCTGGGAGTTTTACACTAAATATGTCCCTGTTTAGCCAGGTAACAGGTAAAAAACTACGGTTACATGGTGGCCTCTGAAGTAAAATACTGGATCGCTCTGTAAGTAATCCGTAAAAAAAACAGGGGTTGGATTTAGATAAAAGAATTTAACATATGGCAAGTATTTCACAGCTCCCTTCCCGATCCCTATCACCACTAACATGTCACTATGACGATAAAATACATAACGGTAAATAGATTTACTGCGGGGTCCTTACACAAACTGTGGTGAGCTGTACATATAGATCACATACACTAAAATTAAAGATAATTCTTTAGCCGCCAAGACCCAGGCTACGAAAAACTATCAACTTAATCTTGAAGTTGAGGGGTTACAACAAGGGGAAGTACAATGGCAATACCTGTCAAATAGTCCTAATGTAACCTCAAATGTTTTCTTCTTTTTTGTGATAACTGAGTACCACAAGTCAGATATTAGCGTTTAATAATCATAAAACACATATTAATATAAAACATGTTATTCAGTTAACTTTTCTAGTGAATTAAAATAATACTTAAAACGTGTCCGTGATATTGGGCCTTTGTCACACCACCCACAATTATTTCGGTCTTTGTCTAGAATTCTTAAGGAAATAAGTTGACGGGTTATTCGTCCAACTCTTATTTAACAAATCTAGTCAGTTTTCTGAAAAAAAGGATCAGACCACCAACTCAATAATCAAGCTAGCATAAATAAACTAATAAAAAGGATAACAGTGTTTAAAAAACATCTTACTCTCCCCACACAGTGTTTACCTTGTACTAGTCTCTTCATTTCATTGTACCTCGCCCACAGATAGCTTTTATGATCCACTTTGGCAACGGCAGAGGAGTACGACCTGCCCGGTACCCCTACTACCTCCTCCTTTTTCTTGGCATAGTGCAGCTGCGACGCCTGCTGTTGTTGCTGCTGCGAAGCCTGCCTAGCTCGAGCTGTGGACGTGGCGGATGATCCGCTCCTCGGGCAGCGCTTCTCACCATTCACGTCGCTCTGACTGCCACATCCAGCAACTTGTTGGAAGCAGGGCGATGACAAGGCAAACAGCTTGCGAAGCGAAGATCGGTACACGGTGGATGTGATCACGCTTGGAGCCATTCTTTTTACTTAAAAAATCCTTCTTACAACAAAACCAATATCCCACTCGGAGACTGTAACTCAAATGTTACCTACCATAACATCTACCACATGTCCTTTGCAACTTATTTGTTTAATACTAAGAGAACAACACCAGACACTTTTGTAACTTGAAGGAAGGCGGTCCCTGAATAAAATTTCGTTCAATCAGAAAGTAGGACCAGTGACAGATGTTCTAAAGCATAGCCAATGGTTAATGTGAAGCATGTTTGCCTCGCCTTACTGCCTCTCCAAAGACGTGCGAGCTGTGAGGCTTCTTTGTCCGGCGGGAGAACAGGGAGAACAAAAATAAGGTTCAAAACAAGATTTGGGAGGGGTGAGAAATACTCCACGTTAAGACTCATGCTCTGCTGTTTTCCAGTTTTCATAACATTATGTGTGTGTATATATATATATATATATATATATACATATATATATATATATATATATATATATATATATACACATTGTGATACATTTGTAAATAACACATCAGCTATTAAGCCAAGGACTGCTATTAAAGTGTGCTTAGTCATGACTTTACAACGTTTAACCAAAATGACTGTGTGAAATAAAGATATGTGGTTAAATATTTAAATGAGTAAATTTAAGAAGATAATCAGGCATAGTATTTACAGCTTTCTTATTTGTGGTGTGGTCTAAGAAAACGAGTAGGAAATGTAGAAGATGTTTGAGGCTTCTTTTAGAGCTTCAGTTGTATTCTTGTCTTTTTTCATTAATGTCAAGTTAAGGTGTAAAGAAAAACAATTCTGCACCTGCTTTTAATCATTACAAGTCTAACGGTAAAAGACAGAAGTCGTAGGTTCAGTATTTTATAATATCGAATAATAAGCACTGTCCACTATCAATGTTTCGGACTGTCGTCGTTCATTAGAAAAGGGATTGGTTGCTATACATATTTCCAGCGTACCACCGAACTTGAAGGACTATGTTGGAAAATCCGTTATGGTTCTGTTATGTGTTATTGATGTATCTGTTGATTGTCAGGACTGGAATGTATGCTGATGTTAGTTAGACACCATGAGGTATTTCATTTGTCAGATGCTGATGCTGTGGACCTTTTTGCGGGATACATATTAATATTTTGAGGTACTGGAGATCACAGTAAAATCGCTAAATACTATGGCATTGCAAAAGTCTGTTTTAATTGTGTTTTGCCGAATTTCGAGTCCAAATTTATAAGGCACATTGAAATACAGTATCTTGCGCTGTTAGCATAGCTGGGCATTGGGCAGATGGGCAATGTCCTTCTGGACACAAACCGTTGAACCAAATTATTAAATATTCGTTATGGGGAGGTACTTCTGCTGTAGACAGAACAGAGGCGCTGATATATTTGCCTAGGGCCTCCACAGTAAATTTATAATGGGTTTATCTATACCGTAATTTTCACACCATTCACATCCTGTGCCTGCTTTTCCGCAGTTGTAAAACTGCATCAAATAGCTAACAAATAAATATTCCCCAGCTAATTCTTTAAGATCCATTATGCCAGTTGCGTATCCCCTTTAATTTTTTTTAACTTCATGTAGCTTCCCGGCACTTCATCGGGTGCAGACTAAAGGGGGTTATTATTTAGTAGAATTCAACTCAATGGTGTCTATCGTTATCTACTTGTTTTCATGGATTTCCATTATTTCTATGTTTGCCATCTTTTCAAATGCCCAAAGTGGGTCATTTTTTGTAGAAATGTCAGATTTTACAGTACAAAACATACCCATGACCAGTATAAAGGATAGAGCTTCACTTTTTTGCCAAAATAAAAGCTTATTATTGTAGCATTTGAGTTGCTTATGCTATTTTATATAACATGTATGTGCTTCAGATAAAAATAACGTTTTTATACAACTATTAAAGAAAACTTAGGAAATATTTTTGTCCTAAAATCTCAGGACATTTGCCATTTTTGATGTTTTCGCAGGACACAACTGCCCAAAGAGGGACTGTCCCTCGCAAAGTGGGACAAGTGGCAACCCTATCTGTTTTAGAACAAGTGCTGTAATAAGTCCATTATTGTGGGGATAGGGGATTGCTTTTTATGTCTGCAGTAGAAAGCAGTCTACCTTCAGCACCTTCATATCTTCACAGTAGAATGCCTTGAACTTAAACTTCAAACACGCCCTCCCAAAACTTTATCCCTGACCATGGAGACCCTTGTTTCTTTACCTTTTTGGTTTGGTGGATTCATAAAAGAAGTTATCCCAGTTTTGCACAGAGACTTACAAAAATGTAAACTAAAATAAATTTATAGATTTGTACCGTACACTCCATCCATCCTTCCATCCATCTTCCAGAGTGGCTTGTGAAAAAGATGCAGTCCCTGTCTCTTCATCACAGAGACTTCATGCCCGCATTGCTCTGTAATAGGGTCCCCCTTGTTTGCCTGCGCTCATGAAAGCCAGAAAACATAACTATATATTATAATTAACAATGTTCGGTGACACAATTGTAGTTCAGCATACAACAGAAATATAACACAATTTGCACCGTGGCATATACACTCTAAAGTCATTTTGATTAAAAAAATAGCTCTGACATAGATATCAGTGTTTATTATCTACATGTCTGCATCCACGCAGAAGTCCAGTCACATTTTTAGTGCTACCTACAGACTAAAAAGTACAAGCAAACAAAAATATTCTTGGCGCTCAGCATGTGGTCATTTTAAGATTTCTGCTTTTCTGGACATTTTAATTAATCAGTCAAGCTAGTAACATAGCTGGTATTAGTTTGAAGTCGGTACCAGAACAAAGGTAAGTAAAGTAACCTATATAATTAAATAATGTTACACTTTAAAACATTTATTTTTAACATCTGGCTTATTAAGAGGCTTTACAGTTCTTAGTTTGCATATAGAACAGATTCTGTACTCACAAGATCCTTATTTTAATCTTCAAATTTCTTCTTCTTCTTTCAGCTTTTCCCGGTTAGGGGTCGCCACAGTGGATCACCTGTCCATTCATGACTGGCAGTGGAGTTTTACGGTGTTGAGTTACCAGCCCAGCCTTCCACAGAAGGCACACACACGCACGCACTCACGCCTAGGGCCAATTTAGAGTGTCCAATCCACCTACAGCATGTCTTTGGGATGTGGGAGGAAACCGGAGCACCTGGAGGAAACCTATATGACCACAAGGAGGACATGAAGACTCCACACAGGGGGCACCCCAGCCGAGGATCGAACTGGTGAGCCTCCTAAACTAATACATTTTATTTTAGTTTTTACTCAGAACCATACTCATTCCAAAATTTTGTGGTAAGGATAGAGATATTCCTGGTACACAAAAGTGAGGTTGCCTAAATATCTTTGGCTGTCCTGACTGTTTAAAATTGCTGTGAATATACAGGCCGAACGATTAGCATGGCAGCTCTGGATTAATGGACGGGTTCTTTCTATGACCATCTTCAGTGAAATTCAGGGGAAGTACTGTCATGAAAGAATGCAGGAATGGGGAGCAGCTATGGCAAAGTGATGATAAATAAAACACTTCCAAACCCCAACACTGGTTATACTGGCACTCTGACAATTTCATCTCCAAGATATTCTGTGTTAGATTTGATTCTTGATGTGCACGAAGTTTGATTAAAATGAAAAATTCATTTTTTGTTAACTAATCCCGCTCTTGTACTCTCTTACACTTGTAGCTGACAAGCATTTCGTCTTATCTTAGCACAAGAGAACTTACCATTTCTATAGCCTCCATTGTTTAGTATCTTTATGGGGTTAAATTCCTGCACCCTGACTGATCTAGATATAGCACTCACCTTCTAATAATGACTGGAAAAAACTTACCAAGTAGTACGTGTTTTCTGTATCTTGATTAGCAATGTGGTCAACCAGGCTAAACCAGTGAATGAAATGTAGGTCGCTTGCTTCCTGTTGGTCAGTCTATTCTTACACTGCATTTCTGCACCTTTTCTAACTAAGAAACTGCCTTATCTGACTTCAAGTATTCACCTCACAACACTTTCAATTTTCACCACCCTAAAAACACTCTGGAACAAGCTTCCTTCTAGTTTAAGGCATCTCACAGGACAAAATGTTTAGAATGAACTTCAGTAATACCTTACCAGGCTGTGGAGCTCTAAATGGGGAGTAACTTGATAAAATATACTTCTCAATGATAGCAGTTACTTCCTAGATTACATTACCTTTACTTTTTCATCCCATGCATCCGTATGCTCTTTTTGTAGTACAAGTCCTTACAAATTGTCATTCTCTTATATTTTATGCTATGTCTACTCTATCTTTGTTATTTACATTTTGTAAGGTATGCTTATAGCACATTTTATTACTATTTCTCACTAATTCCTTTTCTTTTTCTTTTTTTTTTTCATTTACAGTGTTGCTTTGGAATTTCCTACCTAGTACCCCACTGACAATGGATTCCTTCCGGAAGGACACTCTAAATACACGCATACATAAACATTTGTACAACTACTTAGCACCCCAGAATACTGTGGAATGGCTACCTTTCTGTGTACTATATTAGGTTCCATTTACAAACCACTAGGCAGATTTTTTATTTGTTTGTCCTGTAGTCTTTAGTCCTAATTCACATGCTCTGATGGCTCAGTGTTTTATTGTAAATACTTAGTAGTACGCAAGTAGTAAGCATTGCACTCTTTATTCTAGCTGCATATTTGTCTAGTTTGTTACCTGTATCGTGACTTTCTGTCATTTCCTTTGAATCAAAGAGCTGTGGTCAAACCCACAGTTTCTAATTAATGTATTCAGCAAGCATTTAGTTTAATATACAGCTTTCCTTTACAATTCTCCCTCCACATAACTCCACTAGTCACACAAATCTTCAGTATTTTTCTAGAACATATACACACAATGTTTTTATCTGCCCTTTGATATATAATTGAGTTGTTCTCCCTTCTTTCTTTCTTTTTCTTTATTTCTTCCTTTCCTTCTTTTTCTTTCTTTCTTTTCTCCTTTCCTTCTTTTTTTCATTTCTTCAGCCCTTATCTCCTTACTCTCCTCCAACCCCATATGATTTCTTCTACAGTAAATATTTAGCAAATATTGCAGGCAGATAGACAATAGTCTGTCTCCTTGTTTTGATATTGTTTGGGCTTTCTCCTTTGCCTTCTGCCTGCCCCAACAACTCTGTTCACATTTTTAGATACATGTCATGTTAGTTTCTTTTTCTTCCAGCTCTATCACTAGATTTCCCTCCCATCCTCCACCTTCCTCTTCTAGCCCTTTCTCCCTGCTTCCCTCCCTCTGTACATTTCTCCCTCCCTTCCTTCTTTGTGTTACTACATTCACCTTCACTCCTAGCTGTTCCTGTCTCAGTTACAGTGCAGTCTTCATGAAATCTAACTTGTCATTTAATTATTTTTCACTAATATTTCTAGAAAAATTTATTCCTGTTGCATTTCTTCACAGTGTTATATCATTCACCCCAGGAAAAACTGTGTCTTTATAGTTTATTTCAAGTTTCACCTCCTATTGCAATTCACTGGCACTTGACGCAACCTGAGTCCCTCATCTCTTCTGATATTAGTCATCCCCTCACTTTTCAAATGCCTCTTTATTATAAATCTAAAGTTAACACTTTGCCCAGTATGACTGCTGCTACAACTCAATAGGGACTCACTGAAATTAATGCGTTTGCTTTGTATACATTATGGCTGTCTAGCCAAACCTTTGATAATATCATGAGGGGGTAAGTGAAATATATTAGGCAAATCTTACTGATCTGTGTAGTTTTCTTTTAAAATATCAGAAGTGGAGTTACATCATCTCAAACTTTACATGATGAAACAGATGCATAATTTACTTGTAATGCAATCCACAAGCTCCATAAATTTAACTTGCTTTCCTATTCAATCTAGTAAACAAGTATAAGAAGTTGTAAAGAAAAATAATTTGCTTACTTGTCTTCCACAGATCTCTACTCATTTCTACCATTCATCTTAGCTCTTTACAGTTTATAGTAACTTTCTTATCTTATTTAATTACAGTTTAAATTAAACAGTTTAATATTTGTTTAGTTGCAGCTACTTTGACTGATCGTTTCTACACCACATATACCCATTAGTGCACACAACACTAGATGGCTGTTTCACAAGGCTGTTCTAAGACTTCAGGGTTATCATTAATACCAACAATTGTTAATGCCACCTATCTGATAACGGTCCTTGTATGCAGAGTTTATGACAAACGAAGAGCTGTGTTTATGGTTCACAAATGGGCAGACTCAGTTAAGGCCTGAACAAATGTTCTTCCTTTATGAGAACTAATGAATTCTTCCATATTTTTTCTTTTGTTTTAAACATATGTGTTGATATTTATTGTCATTGGTGCATGCTCCATGTGCGGTGAGGGATGTTTATTCTCATACTGCATGCTCCAAACATGACAAGGGCTATTTATTCTCATAGTGCATTTTCCACACACAGCGAGGGCTGTTTACTCTCATGATGCGTGCTCCAAACATAGAAAAGGTTGTTTATTCTCATAGCACATATTCCAAACATGGAAAAGGCTGTTTATTCTCATAGCACATATTCCAAACATGGAAAAGGCTGTTTATTCTCATAGTGCATTCTCCACACATGGCGCGGGCTGTTTATTCTCATGACACATGGTGAGGTCTGTTTATTCTCATGGTGCATGCTCCACACATGGTGAGAGTCATTCACTCTCATCACACATGGTGAGGGCTGTTTATTCTCATGGTGCATACTCCACACATGATGAGGGTTGTTTATGCTCATGGTGCATGCCCCACATATGGTTAGGGCTGTGTATTCTCATCACATATGGTGAGGGATGTTTATTCTCATGATGCATTCTCCACGTATAGTGTGGGCTGTTTATTCTCATGGTGCATACTCCACACATGGTGAGAGCTGCTTATTCTCATGGTGCATGCTCCACATATGGTGAGGGCTGTTTATTCTCATCATGGAAGCCCCACACATGATGTGGGCTGTTTATTCTCACGATGCATACTCCACACATTGTGCGGGCTGTTTATTCTCATGATGCATACTCCACACACGATGAGGGTTGTTTATTCTCATGATGCATGCTGTACACATGATGATGGCTGGTTATTCTCATACTGCATGCTCCACACACCATGCGGGCTGTTTATGCTCATGGTGGATTTTCCACACACAGTGAGGGCTGTTTATTCTTGTGATGTATGTTGCACATATGGGAAGGGCTGTTTATTCTCATGATGTATGCTCCAAACAAGGAAAGGGTTGTTTATTCTCATAGTGCATGCTTAACATGTGGTGCGGGCTTTTTATTCTCATCACATATGGTGAGGGCTGTTTATTCTCATGGTGCATGCTCCACACATGGTGAGAGCCATTCATTCTCATCACACATGGTGAGGGCTGTTTATTCTCATGGTGCATACTCCACGTATAGTGTGGGCTGTTTATTCTCATGGTTCATACTCCACACATGATGAGGGTTTTTTTATTCTCATGATGCATGCTTCACACAAGGTTAGGGCTGTGTATTCTCATCACACATGGTGAGGGCTGTTTATTATCATGGTGCATGCTCCACACATGGTGAGAGCTGTTCATTCTCATCACACGTGGTGAAGGCTGTTTATTGTCATGGTGCATACTCCACACATGATGAAAGCTGTTTATTCCCATGGTGCATGCTCCACATATGATGAGGGCTGTTTATTCTCATGATGCAAGCTGCACACGTGGTGCAGGCTGTTTATTCACATAATGCATACTCCACACATGATGAGGGTTGTTTATTCTCATGATGTATGCTGTACACATGGTGAGGGCTATTTATTATCATACTGCATGCTCCACATATGGTGTGGGCTGTTTATTCTCATGGTGCATTTTCTACACGCAGTGAGGGCTATTTATTCTCATGATGTATGCTGCACATATGGGAAGGGCTGTTTATTCTCATGATGTATGCTCCAAACAAGGAAAGAGCCATTTATTCTCATAGTGCACGTTTCACACATGGTGCGGGCTGTTTATTCTCATCACACATGGTGAGGGCTGTTTATTCTCATGGTGCATGCTCCATACATGGTGAGAGCCATTCATTCTCATCACACATGGTGAGGGCTATTTATTCTCATGGTGCATACTCCACACATGATGAGGGTTGCTTATGCTTATGATCCCTGCTCCACACATGGTTAGGGCTGTGTATTCTCATCACACATGGTGAGGGCTGTTTATTCTTATGGTGCATGCTCCACATATGGTGAGAGCTGTTTATTCTCATCACACATGGTGAAGGCTTTTTATTGTCATGGTGCATACTCCAAGCATAGTGTGGGCTGTTTATTCTGTAGGTGCATGCTGCACATATGGTGAGGACTGTTTTTAATCATGAGGCATGCTCCACACATGGTGCGGACTATTTATTCTCATGATGCATACTCCACATATGATAAGGGATATTTATTCTCATGATGCATACTCCATATATGGTGAGATCTATTTATTATCATACTACATGCTTCACACATGGTGCAGACTGTTTATTCTCCAGGTGAATGCTCCACACATGGTGAAGGCTGTTTATTCTCATGGTGCATGCTCCACATATGGTGAGGGCTGTTTATTCTCATGATGCAAGCTCCACACATGGTGCGGGCTGTTTATTCTCAAAATGCATACTCCACACATGATGAGGGTTGTTTATTCTAATGATACATGCTCTACACATGGTGAGGGCTATTTATTATCATACTGCATGCTCCACACATGGTGCAGGCTGTTTATTTTCATGGTGAATGCTCCACAGATGGGGAAGGCTGTTTATTCTCATGGTGCATGCTCCACACACAATGAGGGGTGTTTATTCTCATGATGCATGCTCCACACATGGTGTGGGTTGGTTATTCTCATACTGCATGTGTGATGTTATGAGGTAGTGCCTTCTGTGCCAGGGAGAGTAGGTCATTACATGTGTATATATGCCAGCATAGCTAGCTGGAGTTTTGTAAAGAATTGTATGTTTGACTATAACACCAGTTTGTACAAATGTTTGAGTTAAAAATATATTTGTAAAGTTACTTGTGTTAAAAATGCATCAACACTAGGTCATGTTAGACAGGAAGAATGTATGCATGTATATTAGGTTGTTTTGTTGAAACTGATCAAATGTGCATGTTTATCGGGGAACCATGGAAGGGTGGAAAGTTTGAAATTGTGTTATAGCTTTCAGATGCTGCCACAGATCTTCACAAAGCTCTTTATGTGTATTATACCAGAGTCAGGTGACCAGAGGTGATGTCATCATCTAACCAGCATCTTGTTTCTTTAGAACTCTCACAGCAGCACTTTGGAACCTGACAGGAAAGATTTCTGACAGGATATATATCTCAGATGTCCACACAAAGACAAACATCATCTGGCTTTTGCTGTGGTAAGATACTTGGCACACACCAGCTTGCCTTGCTTTAGTAGGTAGTCATGGAACAGTAATTCTTTAATCAGTCAGGGACATTTAGTGAGAATAGTTTAGTATTGTTTTCTGCATCTGTGAGAAACTATCCAACTGTATTATTTTTTATATCTCTGTGGTTGAAACTCTGTTTATTGTATTCAGTATTCGCCTGTTTTCTGTTTTATTATTTATCATAAAATATTTTAATACCTTTCATTGTGTCTGGTTCTTTAGGGAATACTTTTAACATCTTAAGAGTACTTATTTTTGTTTTAGTGGCACTGTGGCCGCTCCTGAAAGCCTTGCTTCTTTGGTCACATGCTACCATTTGTATTGGTATTAATTTTACACAATATAACTGGGTACCATTTGTAAGATCCTTAGAGTAGCTGACAGGTGGCAGAGTGTTTACCTCAGAGTCTGGGCAGAAAAGGGCACAGCTATTAAATCTGTGCCAGCTTTTCCCATGTGTGTATGTTTGTGCGAAAATCAAAATCCAAGTGTGTGTGTCAGCTACTGGGAACACGGTCACAATGCTCCAAAGTGGTCAGTGTGGAGTTTGCTGTGGGTCTGGAGAGAGAAGGAGAGTCCATCCCCAGTTCTGAAGCATGCTCCCTGTGTGCTCGTAAGAGAAATTGTGCTTGGTGCAGGGAGCTGCATCTGAAAATACTCCGTGAATCCATCTTTGGGCTTTGTGACCGTCCCTCACCAGAGTCAGTGGTGAGGATTGAGTCTCCTTGATTTCTGGCCTAGAGTATGGTCCCATCACATGCTAGTAACAGCTGGGTGGGATATTAATTGAACTTCAGTAGCCAAAGGTCAGTTGTCACTGAAGGTGTGTGTACTCTCAGCAGCCACAAGGTAAACATACAGAGTTTCATTTTTGCAACAGTTTTATTTATTTTTGTTAGGTTAGTTTAGTCAGGAAAAGCAGGCAAGGATATCAGCAGAGGATTATAGAAAGCTGAAAAAGAACCAGTTGGCCAAGATGTGCAAAGCCAAAGGACTAGTGCATGCCAACCTGACTAAAGAGGAAATGATTTCAGCCTTGGTCACACCTGCAGCACGGACCAGCAACCGGTTTTCTGATGGAGATGTGCAGTCTTCAGAAACAGGACAGTTAACCTTCTACTCAAAGGGCTTAAAAATCCATTTGGAGTTAAAGAGATTTGAATTGGAGGACAAACAACTGGAGAAACAGATGGAATTAGAATCAGAAGAGAGACTGTGGTGTTTGGAGGCTGAAGAAAATGAAAAATAGCATCAACGTGAGAGGGAAATGCTGACTCTTTGGAACGGTCATGGAGGTGCTAAGAAAGAGAATAACCAAACCCAGAATCAATAAAGGTTAGTAAATTTCTTCCACAATTTACAGAGTATGATGATTTTGATAGTTTTATTCCTGTATTTGAAAGGGGTATGTAAACAGTATAATGCTGACCAAGGGCTCTGGATACGGTTCCTGTCCTCCTTACTCCATAGTAAAGCTGTAACTGCTGTTTCTAAATTGTCTGATATTGATTGTTTAAACTATAATAAAGTAAAACGGTGTTTACTAGAATGTTTTAAGTTAGCACCTGAAGCTTACAGAAAAAAGTTTTTTGAGCATAGATGCAAGGCAGATGAATGTGTATGTGATTATATTGCTGAGTTAAGCACTTATTTTCATAGATGGGTGAGTGGGTGTCAGATCACCCCTTTTGAGGGTTGGCAGACCTTTTGGTGAGAGAACAACCCCTTAGCACTTTGCCTGAGGACATGAGAATCTGGTTGGCAGATGGAGAGTGTAACGATGCAGATGAGCTGCTGAGAAAAGGGGATCTCTACTTAGGAAGCAGGGCATGACTGCACAAGAGGGGGATACCCAGCCTGCACATGGTTATAGGGGAACCCATTGTGGGTAGCCTAAACCACCTTAACAGAGTACACTAATAACAGGGGAAGGCACTAGTTCGGGTACTCAGCCAGGACCAAGGGTTAGATGTTTTAAATGTAACCAGAGTAGCCATGTAGCATACAAATGCCCACTGAGGCAAGGTGGGGGACAAAAGGTGAGGGAGCCAGCAAGTGGAAATAATAACATGCAGTGGTAAGATATCTGGAGATAATAGGGGTACCAAACTATCACCAGAGTTTGTATCATATCTTAGTGGATAGAGGGCAGGCCACTGCTAACAGAGACACAGGCTCTGACATAACCATTAAGAAGCCAGGAGTGGTTAAGAGGAGCACCACTTACTTGGGCAGTCCACACCAGTCAGAGCTTTAGGAGGGACCACATTCCAAATACCTTTGGCCAGGGTTCACCTTGACTGAAAGGGTGGAAAAGGAAGCAAGCAAGTAGGAAGATTTCCCTGCAGATGTCTTCATAGGGTAAGATTTTGATAATGCATTACCCTGTGTACATGCAGTTACACGTAGTCAGGCTTGGAGACCTGGGGAAGAACCAGCTAGACCCCACATCTGAAGCTGGGGCTGGTGAGGTGGCTATTTCAGGGAGGGAGCTACACTGTAGCAGTGAGCCTGAAAGTGAGCCACAGTTGCTGGTAGGTACTGATGTTCCCATGGACAGAGTGACTGCAAGGGAAGATGTGAGTGGTAGTACCCAGGCTGACAGTGAGGCACCACTGACAGAAAAGACCAGGCTTCCCATGGAAAGGGAGCTGGGAAGGGTCACAAAGGTAGAATTGAGACAGGCTCAGCTTTCAGACCCTACATTATGAGGCTTGAGAGGGGTGGCTAAAGAGGCACCCGATTCTCAAGAAAAAGGGGAGACTGTATACTGGAACAAAGGGTTACTGTAGAGAGAGTGGACCCCTGAGGGAGAGCTAGAGGGTGAGGTAATACAGCAGGTGATAATGCCCAGAGCCTACCATCTGATACTTCTAGCCATAGCTCATGACATTCCTTTTGCAGGTCATATGGGCATAGAGTGTACCAAGAGACATATTATGCAGAACATTTATTGACCTGGGATTGCAAGTGATGTAAGAGGGTACTGGAGGACCTGCGAGCAGTGTCAAAAGGTAGGCAAGGAAGGAGACAAGGTCAAGGCTTCTTTGATGCCTTTGCCTGTGATTGAGGAGCCATTTTCAAAGGGTAGCTATGGATGTTGTAAGGCTGTCAAGTACACCAAGTTCCACAGAGAAGAAGTATATCATGGTGGTAGTAGATTATGCTACTGGATACCCTGTGGTAGTAGCTCTGTCCTCCATAGAGACAGAGAAGATGGCAAATGCTTTGTTAGAGATTTTCAGCAGGGTAGGTTTCCTAACAGAAATACTGACTGACAGAGCTGCCAGTTTCATGTCAGACCTGCTGGCTTGTCTGTGGAAGTTCTGTAGGGTGAAGCACTTAAAGACCACCCCTACCACCCCCAGAATAATAGTCTTGTGGAGAGGTTAAATTCTACACTAAATGTTAGGGGCAGTTGCAGACCAGTTTAAGAGAGACTGGGACAAATATTTGCCTAGTGATGTTTGCATACAGAGAGGTACCCCAGGAATCCACATGTTTTTCACCATTTGAGTTGTTGTATGGGCATAGGGTGAGGGGGTCTTTAGATTTAATTCATGATGAGTGGGAGGGTGAGTGTGAATCCCACAAGGAGTCTCTTGTGGCATATGTCCTAAACTTCAGGACAAGGCTTTGGGGGAGCTCATGGGCTGGGCCCAGGAGAACCTGGCAGAAGCCCAACAGCAGAAAAAGGTCTGGTATGACTGGAATGCTTGAGCTTGAGAGTATTCTGTAGGACAGCAGGTTACAGTGCTCATTCTTATCAGACCCAATAAGCTGCAGGCAGCTTCGGAGGAACCCTTCAAAGTGGTAGGGAAGGTCAGTGATATTAAGTATATGGTAAACCTGCTAGGCAGGGGCACAGTCTGTACCATGTTAATGTGATGAAGCCTTACCATGATAAGGAGGCCCTGGTGCCGAGTAATTGCAGTGGATGGTAGGATGAATCTGTGGGTGATCTAGTGACTGATCTCCTCAGTGAGGCTTGGAGTGACACTTCAGTGGAAGGGGTGGCAATGTCCCAGCAGCTATCCCCTGCCTAGGTTCAAGAAATCTGAGCAGGATTGCATGAGTTTGAGGACATTAGTACAATAGCTACTCCCCTTATAGACCTGATGAGGAAAAACAGGCCAGATAAGGTAGTGTAGACCTTAGCCTATGAGTAGTCATTTCAAAACCTTAAAGGGGCTTTGGGAGGACCCTCCTGTGTTAGCCAGTCCTGATTACAGCAAAGCATTTGTTCTGCAGGTGGATGCTTTGAACCATGGAGTGTGGGCTGTATTCATCCAGGTTTCCTCAGAGGGAGAAGAGCACCCAGTTGTATATCTCAGCCATAGACTCCAACCAAGGGAGGAATGTTATGCAGCTGTAGAAAATGAATGTCTAGCCATAGTATGGACAGTACAGAAACGTCAGCCCTATCTATATGGAAGGAAATTCATTGTGGTTACAAACCACAATCTCTTAACATGGCTACATCAAGCCAGCCAGCAAAATGCCAAGTTATTAAGGTGGAGCCTAGGGTTGCAGGGATATGACATGACAGTGTGGCACCATAGTGGGTTAGCAGTGCCAATGTAGATGGGCTGTCACGACAGGGTATAGGGTAAGTTGTTCCCAGACAGGCCCATTTGTCTCAAGCTATGTTTTTTCAGGGTCACTTGAAAAACTAGCTTGAGTTTTTAAAGGGAGAGGAGATGTGATTTTATGAGGTAGTGCTATCTGTGCCAGGGAGATTGGAGGCAGTACATGAGTACACATGCCAGCATAGCTAGCTGATGTTTTGTAAAGAATTTTATGTTATTTGACTATCACACTAATTTGTACAGATGTTTGAGTTAAAATATATTTGTAAAGTTACTTGTGTTAAAAATGCATCAACAGTAGGTCCTCCTGGATAGAAAGAATGTATGCATGTATATTGGGTTGTATTGTTGTAACTGATCAAATGTGTATGTTTATCAGATAACCATGGAAGGGTGGAACATTTGAAATTGTGTTATAGCTTTCAGATGCTGCCACAGATCTTAGCAAAGCACTGTGTGTGTATTGTACCAGAGTCAGGTGGCCAGAGGTGATGTCATCCTCTGATCAGCATCTGGTTTCTGTGGAACTCTCGCAGCAGCACTTTGGAAACTGACAGGAAATATTTCTAACAGGCTATATATCTCCACACATCAAGAGAGAGACATCATCTGGCTTTTGCTGTGGTAAGACACTCAGCTTGCCTTGCTTTAGTAAGTAGTCAGGGAACAGTAATTCTTTTGTCAGTCAGGAATATTATTGAGAATAGTTTAGTATTGTTTTCTGCATCTGTGAGAAACTATTCAACTGTATTATTTTTTACATCTCTGTGGTTGAAACTCTGTGGTTTGTTATATTCGGTATTCTCCTATTTTCTGTTTTATTATTTATTATTAAATATTTTAATACCTTTCATTGTGGCTGGTCCTTTAGAGAATACTTTTATTTTATTTATTTATTTATTTATTTAACATTTGTTTACCGGGAAAGTCTGACTGGACATAGGTCATTTTCAGCAGAGGCCCGGGGAGAAAAGCTCCATGAGTAACAGTAAATTTTCATGCACACAATACAATAATCAAAAAAGTATAAAGTAAACAAAATGTAGTATACATAAGAACATACAAATTTGTTACATCTTGACAACAAAACCTAGGCTTTGAACATAGCTAGTACTATTTGTAGGTATGACTTATGTCAAGATATAAGGTTAAGAGAGGTCAGTGGGAACAAAGGAGTAAACACCGGGGGAGAAGTTGGATATGTTTTGGGTATACTGTGATGTATCAGAGCACTCATGAGGGGTTAGTACAGGAACATAGCCACTTATTTTTTAGATAAGCTTTAAGTGATGGCTTAAAGTGGTTAGTGGATGTGATTGAGAGAATGGAGTTAGGAAAGAAGTTCCATATAGCAGATATATAGTTGGAAAATAAAGATTCTCCTGTAGTGTTGTTGGTCTTGGAGACGGTGAATAAGTTCTTGTTGTTAGAGCAAAGAGGTCTACTGGAACTGTAAGGAAGGATGAGATTTTGTAGTGCAGGGGTTCTAGTTGGTTGTGTTACAATTTTGTGAGTTAGAGAGAATTGATTGTAAAGAATAATGTTGGGAAGCTCAAGCCAGTCTAGTATCCTTAAAGCTGTACAATGATGTGTTCTATATGGGCAGTCAGATGCAAAGTTAGCAATTTTATTATACCATGCTTCTATCTTAGATAAGTCAGTTTTCCTTAGAGTAGTTAAAATTGGAGAGCATATAGTAGAGTGGAGAGCAGATGGTTTTGTGCTAATGTAATTTTGGCCATTGTGGTCAGGAACCTTTTGTGCCTATATAGACTTCCAAGTTTCTTATGGACTTTTTATAGTTAGGGAGACATGCAAGTCAAATTTTAGGGTATGGTCTATTTCCACTCCAAGAAGCTTTGTATGGGTTGTCGGGGAGATCACAGTATTGTCTTTGGCTATTATGTTAAATGTTGAGCATGAGATAGATGTCTTGTTAGGTTGGAAGAGTAGCAGTTTAGTTTTGTTTTGGTTTAGGATTAGATGGGCATTGGCTAACCATGTTTCAACAGAAGTGAAAGATTCCTGTGTTTGAGAACGAAGAGTTGACAGAGAAGTGGCAGCACAGATAAGTGTTGAATCATCTGCATACTGTATTATAGAACCATGTGGAGTAGTTGTGTGCAGATTATTAGTAAAGAGGGAGAAAAGGAGAGGGCCCAAGATAGATCCTTGGGGACACCAATGGATAAAGGAAGGTGTGGAGATAGGTCACCCTGCCATAGAACAGATTTTTGATGGCCAGATAAATAGTTATGAAACCATGCTGTGGCAGATGGTGAGAAGGATAGTTCAGTTAGTACATCTATTAGTTTGGAATGGGAGCCCATAGCAAAAGCTTTTGATAGGTCTAGAAAGATGGCAGATACAAGTTGTTATTCCTGTGATGGTTTACAATATTAGTGAAGGATAAGAGAGCTGTAGTGGTACCATGTGATGAGCAAAACTCATGCTGAGTGTTCACGAGAAGGTTATCTGTTAGTAAGAATTTCATGACCTGGAGATGAATACACCTTTCATCTCCAGGAGCATTCTCCCTGTGTGGTCTTAAGGGAAATTGTGCTTGGTGCAGGGAGCTAAATCTGAAAATACTGTTTGAATCCATCTTTGATCTTAGTGACCATCCCTCACCAGAGTCAGTGGTGAGGACTGAGACTCCTTGATTGCTGGCAAAGATTAGGGACCCATCACAGCATGCTGTACACATGGTGAGGGCTGTTTATTCGCATGGTGCATTTTCCACACACAGTGAGGGCTGTTTATTCTCATGATGTATGCTCTACATATGGGAAGAGTTGTTTATTCTCATGATGCATGCTCCAAACATGGAAAGGGCTGTTTATTCTCACAGTGCATGCTCCACATATGGCGAGGGCTGTTTGTTTTCATCACACATGGTGAGGGCTGTTTATTGTCATGGTGCATGTTTCACACATGGTGAGGGCTGTTTATTCTTATAAAACATGGTGAGGGCTCTTTATTCACATGGTGCATACTCCACACATGGTGAGGCCTGTTTATTCTTATGGTGCATACTCTACACATGATGGGGGTTGTTTATGCTCATGATACATACTGCACACATGGTTAGGTTTGTTTATTTTAATGATGCATGTTCTACACATGTTGAGAGCTGTTTATTCCCATGGTGCATGCTCTACACATGGTGAGAGCTGTTTATTCTCATGGTGCATACTTCACATATGGAGAGGGCCGTTTACTCTAATGATGCATGTTCCACAAATGTTGAGGACTGTTTATTCTTGTGATGCATGATGCATACATGGTGAGGGCTGTTTATTCTCATGCTCAGATGCACGTTCCACAAATGTTGAGGGTTGTTTATTCTCGTGGTGCATGCTGCATATATGGTGAGGGCTGTTTATTCTCATGTTCAGATGTCATTTTTAAATTGTACCATCTCCTCAGGAAAAGAAAGATGGTTTTGCTGTTAAAGTATTTTCTAACTAAGCTGATGCTATGGTATTTAGGAAGGTGCTTAGCCCTTAGTAACCAGCAGGGTAGGCATATATTTCACCAATTACCAATGGCACAACATTATTAATTAATTAATTTTAATTAATGTTTGCCTTCAATAACTGCTTCCAGTGAACCAGGCACTACTACATTCTTTCAGATAGTAGTCCAGGAATCTTGAGTTTCTCAGTTCCCTTCTCAAAGTTAAATTGTTTATAAAGGGACATTGTTAGACTCACATCTTTTTACAGCTAATTCCCTTAACATCTAGAGCCTACAACAACTCCTCACCAGAGAGGGTCCTGAACTGTGGAGAGGCATTGTATTTGCAAATTAAAAATACCTCAGAGCCCCTTTCCTTTCCTTAGAAAGACACCAGGAAGGATACATCAAAGATGTGCCTTGATGGCACAGACATCACTATGGGGATAGGAAGGTGGAGATTCAATAGACACCAGGGAATACGTTTAAGTGCAAGTGCTGTAATGGCACCAACATCAATATAGAGATCAGTGTGGGAGCATTCATTAGACACCAGGAAGACATGTAATGATAATAATGATGATTGATGATGATGATGATGATGATGATGATGATGATAATAATGTAATACTTCAGTGCCTTACTGGTACTGACTTCAGGATAGAGCTCTGTGTGTGGGGAAACACTAGGCACCAATGATACA
This sequence comes from Protopterus annectens, assembly GCF_019279795.1. NCBI lineage: Eukaryota > Metazoa > Chordata > Ceratodontiformes > Protopteridae > Protopterus > Protopterus annectens. The sequence continues at coordinate 477,103,956 of NC_056741.1, read as the reverse complement.
TAATACTTCCTTGCCTTAGCAGCACCAGTTTCGGGAAGTGGATCAAGGGTGGGGGAATCTATGGGAAGGCAAGACAGGTCAGGGCAGGTACTGGAACTGTGGTGTGTGTGTGAGTTTGTGTATTGTGTACTTGTCTATAAGGAAGAGTGACTGAGAGGCTGATATCACTGTCTACATGCGTAGCAGTTTACTACTGTAACGTACAGATCAGCAATGATCTGCATGTCACGGTAGCAAATACAATTCAGTGGCATGCTAATTAGCTGATAATAAGGTCTTACATTGCTGTGGATAGCATGTCCCTGAATCTCAGTTTTGCACATAGTGGAAATGCCCGAGATAGGTATTAAAAGGGGGACAAAATAAGGTTGTCTTTTATCACCTTTATTGTTTGCATTGGCTATTGAACTTTTAGGAATTAAAATTTGACAAAATGCTAAAATTCTACTTTTTGCTGATGACAATTTATTAACTTTAACAAATGAACAATTATTTTGATGAATTGCAAGACATATTGGCAAGTTTTGAAAAAAAAATGTCTGGACTAAGAGTTAATAAACAAAGTTCTGCTCAATTACTTTTAAAAATAGTAAATAAGTTTAATCATGTACATACATATTGTTTTTCTAGACAGAAAGACTTAATGGTGAATGATTAAACTTATTTACTATTTTTACTAGTGGTGGACTGGTTTTATGCAGTTGGGGCTTTTTCCATCAATTTTGGTTAGTCCAGTGATTTTATTCTGGTTTTATTAGTGTCTGTTTAATTGGATAACTTCAACTTTTTCTTACATAAACAGTAGCCCAGGCATTTACTTAAGCTCACTACTATCAAAGCCACCAAGTGCAACCAATTGCAACCCATCCCCCCAACCTCTCAAATTCTTAGTTCAAGTCAGGCACAGAAATCCTAAATCAGGAACAGATTTAAACATTGATCTTAGAAAGTTGCTATGATAACAAGCTTTGCATTAACAAGAATTTTTCTGAGGAATGTGAATTCTGAAACTGACATACCTGTCATTATTCACTGCAAGCTACTCCATCTGCTCCAAAACCACACATTTTATGTGGAACAGACCAAAAATATAACACAAAATTGAGGATAGTTGACAGCTCTGCATAAACACATATAAATACACACACGCGCACACACACAGACACACACACACAGACACACACACACACACACACACACACACACACACACACACACACACACACACACACACACACACACACACACACACACACACACACATGGCGCTGTTGACGCTGCTACTGCTGTTTCCTAATGTTTGATAACATTTATTGACCTGGATATATCTAGTTTCTACATTTCGAGAAAGATACTTAATAAGCAAATTGCAAATATTGCTCACATTTCAGATATGCAGAAGGTGACCCTCAACTTTACAGCTCATTTTGAAGCAGAAATCCAGACAATACGGCTAATGAAAACAAAAGCAATCAGCAGCATGTATAAGTGTATAGGGTGAGAGCAGAGAGGGAAACTAGTTTGATTTCTACAACTCATGCTGCTGTCAACCTTCCTTCTTCAAAATAGAGAAGACTGTCTCTCATAATCTGGAACAAATGTGCAAATTCAACTAGGAAGCTCAAAGAGTAGTTCAAATAAAATGTGTTACTTTATTCACCATATAAAACGGTATTTTGGTGAATTACTATGATTATGTAATATTATCAACCATGGATGTCAATTAAAAACATTCTTAACACTGAATGTGTGACACTGACAGACACTTTCAATATGGAACTGCGAGGAACATGGACTTTTTAAGATTTAAAATGCAATGTCACAAAATAAGAAAAAAGTCACCAAATTTCACACAACAATTAAAAATAATGGTTGATTAGTTTACTTATGACCTGTGTCACAAAATAATTATACTTGGTGATACTCAAGATTACTCATAATTTATGGGACCTAAAAGTAGACCTCCCCCCATGAAACTGTGCTGTCTGCACACATCAGAGGTGGCACCGTACTTCTCAACTTCTTTACCTTGCAAACCTGGATAAAGCCAAAAATAACGGAGGTGAGGAGAAAAAAATCCAAAGTCAGGGTGTTTTAAAAATATTACTCTAATTCACTTTAAAAAGTTACTAGAACAGATTTTGCATCAACATGGATTTTTCAGAACAGTAAGAAGTGATACTTTAATGTCTGATATTATTGACTGACTGTAACCCTCAATGATTTACCAGAATATCAAAAATTAGGAGGGTCAGAACAAAAGTATGAGCCAAAAATCAGGGACATTCTACAAAATCAGAGAGAGCTGAGAAGTATCAGTGGCACTTACAGCACCAGCACATTCTCTGACTATCTAGTGAACAAACCATCACCTACCCAATTTACTGCTTCAAACCCCTGAGAGACACGCAGTTCAACACTGTAACACTTACTTTGCTGGATGGAACACTAAATGCGAACTTTTGTTGTTGCTGACTCTTCTCATTTCAGTTATGACCTATTTGTAATAATCAGCTCTTTGATTCTTACTTTTGACATCCATAATACCTCTCAACAACTTTGCTCAAAAATTTCTACACAAAGAAACATAATTGGGGGCGAGGGGCAAAACAAGTGACAATTTTTTAATATTTCTCTAATTTATTTAAAAGGTTACAGACCATAAATAAGAGAAGAAAAAGTTGTACAATCTGCAAAAATATGGTCAGTTGAGAGAGGTAAGCACTGCACGTGTGTCCAGGATGTTTGGTCACTGTAGTCCATAATCCAGAGACATAGACCCATGTGAATGACTTACATAGGCAAGAAAATACATGGTGACAGCAGCAGTAGTAATGAACTGAACTTACTACTACCCTACCCAAGACCCCACCTTCAATGCAAGAAGAATGGCTGAATCACAGCCATTTCAGAATATCTGGTTTTACCAACTAGGGGAAAGAAGTACTTATCTTCTGTCCATGATGGTCTCAAAAAAAAAAAAACAGCTGGAGCTTGCTTCCAAGATATGTCTGACTGTACTTAGTCTGAATACCATCTGCTCACTGTCAAGTCAGTCACAGCAAAGCGAAGTTGCAAAGATTTTAAAGATATGTAGTCTGCTCCACTAGTGAGGCTGATGCCTACATAGAGAGCAAGATTACATATCCTTATTAGCCTTGCTCCACCTCAGTGACCTCTTACCTCTACATCGAGTCATGTGAGATGTTTCTTCCTTCTGCGAGTTAGAGGTTAGGTAGCTGGGATTGGCGGGGCAGTGACTTTGCACAATACCGAAGGTTGGAAGTGCAGGGCGCCCATAGCTATGGGGCCATATTGCATGCAATTGGATGAACTGACATAAGACCAGTTCTGTTAATACAAATACCTAAACTGATGTATGTTTCGAATGCTTATGTTCTGTTACATTTGTTCCTTACTATGTCATTATTTTCAAAGTACTGTATTTGAAGCTGATGAAATGCATACATAATTCTTGGCCCAGAGAACTATGGATTTTATGTGGGGCACTATTCCTTTCCAAATGTTCCCGGCTTACAACAGTAACCTCACAACTGAATCTGGTAATAAAACAGTATATCATGTTATATTAAAATAGCAGCCATTGTTCAGCATATCTCAGTATTATACAGTTGTACCTAGTTAGAAATCATATGTATCTCCAACTTCCTGGGAAGCTATCTGTGGTAATATGTGTAATCAAACAGATTAACATACACAACACCCACAGCCATATGCTTACTTATGAATTTTTTAGTGTTGCCCCTGTTTACTCTGCTTACAGGCACCCTGAAGTAAAATGCTAGAAAAAAATACAAAATTAACTGTGTACAGCAAGCACAGTTGTAATAAGTATATTCTGTGTACTTAGAAAAGCAGTAACAAATATAAGCAAAATAAACAACAGCAAAGTGAAAAAAAGAACTAGTTTATGCTATGAAAAAAACATTTTTCCCACCTGTACTCTTGTGGTAACTCCATGTAGTGGTCACTTTGAGAATTTTATTAAGCTTACTTCTGGAAATTGTAATAGCAGAGGTTGAGTGTTATGTTTAGAAGAATTTGCAGTTATACAGCTGGATCTAACTGCAAGTGTTTGCATGGTATTAGTTTGCAACAAAATTGCTCACTGTCACTTGCTTAAAAATGCAAGTGCCCTAACTCCCACTAGCCTGATCTTACTTAACCAATTAGCCGTCCCAATGCCTGACCCTTTGAAACTTTATAGCCCTACCAGAACCCTAATTCTAACCTTAAAACTCCCACCCAGTTCCTAACCCAGGTCCTTACTCCCTAATCCTAAAACTCCACTGGCCGTTCATAACCCAAAAGTCCCCACTTGCTCTCTGAACCTAAAACTCCACTGCCTTTAACCCTACAGTCCTTGATTGCTGCATAAACATAAAACTCCAATCCCCTATCCTAACCCTAAACCCTTGAGTGCTCCCTAACCCTAAACCCCTCTCCCTAAACCTAAAACATCCTTACTGCTTCCTAAACCTAAACCCTCCTTCCTGATTACTGCTGTAAGGTACACTGCCACCCCATCCTATTCCCTCCCCATTGCTGACAAACTTACCTTCCTCAGTCTTAAATTATGTGTTTGGGTAAGATGTAGTAGCAGTTTGCCCAAAGTCATATTTGAGCTCTAGTGCGAGCTGCAGTCCATGTGAGCTAGAAGACAACTGAGTCCTTCACTTCAAGATCATGGTCATTGAGCACTTGGACTCAAGTGCTTGTAGTAGAATTGATACAACCTGAATACCAGTTTCTTTAACCAGTACTATGTGTACTATACCACAAACTCAATGTCAGTGTTTTTTTTCTGTAGGAATTAGTATTCCATCATATGCTTATTTGTCTTGAAACTTTATCTGTGTGTGTTTCGTACAAAATGCATTTCTCATCTCTCCCTTCTGATCACAACAGAATTTTGCTCTGGCAGAGCAAACCATAACTTCATTGCACTGAAATCAGAAGATCATTCTGAGCAAGGTAATTAGATGACTAACACCCAAGAAGATCACTTTCAGCCTTCCAAGATTTACTTCTGCAGTGATACCATCTCTTTGTAAGAACAATGTCTGCTCATCAGCCTTCATTCAGCTGGTTACTTTCTTATCTTCTGCTTACTTACTACCTGTCTCACTGTGAATTCTCAGTTCTTCTAGGTTAAAAGACACATTACTTGTGAGCACTTTAATTGCTGCCTACCATTTGTTAAAGGACAAATGGGATTCTATTATTAAATGCTCAACTTCTCTATCCTCTTTCTCCCTATTTACTGTCCCTGCTCTGAATAAACAACAATACAGCATTTACAGTATTTTACATGGACTGTTTCTCTCTACTAGAACAGTACCTTACTGTACTGTGGTGGTTTCACTTTCAAAAAATTGTTATCTCGCTCTGACAAAGCTTGCTGCAGTCTCCAGTTCATTAATGTCACCAAGGTCCATGAATACAGGTAGTTTTCTGGCCAATTCCCTCCCCAAACTGACATCACCATGGCCATCCAAAAAACCCACCCATGCTGTGATGTTGCAGCTCCCTGGTCCTTTCCCTACCCATACAGAAAGCAAAGGCTAGAACAAGGAAACAGTACATGAGTCATGTCTCCTGCTGTGAGCTGTCAATCACAACAGGTAACAGCTGAAATAAGGTGAATGCAAAGTATGGAGAATTGGAACAGATCCAAACAGGTTTGATTTTTAACATTTCAACGTATGAATGGTAGTGGTGCTGCAGTAGTGTTGTCGCCTCACAGCAAGATGTTATCGCGTTTGATTCTCAGCTAGAGTGTCATCTGTGTGGAGGCATGCTTGAATGGGCGTGCCTTTGTTGAAGGTTGTGCATCAGGGCTGGTAACTCGGCATGTAAAAATCCACTACCAAATATTAGTGGACCGGAGTTCCGCTGTGGCGACCCCTAACGGGATAAGCTGAAAGACACAACAACAACAACAACAACAACAACGTATGAATTGACTGATGCTCAGAGACTGTTATTGAGCAAAGGGCTCAGCTTTGTACTGGCTAGAAAGGCACAAATAACTGATGTTCTTAAAGATTTAAAGCTATTTGCCAGGACATTGACATTGCGTGTGTTTTTTAATAATGCAAATGCTACTCAATCGATTTTTAAAAAAAACAGTGTGTTTGTTCCACCCAGCAATGCTATTACTGATACCTTTGTGGAGATCTGTGATAAATAGATCAGGGATAGATTTGATAGTGAAGATGAACATAAACTCTACCACAATATGTCTAAAGAAGAGTATGATGCACTGAAAGAACTGAGAGAATTAGCTTCCATAGAAGTTAGACCCACTGACAAGGGTGGGGGTATAGTTATTTTAGATAAGGAGCTGTATCACAAACAAATGTATGTTCTTTTAAGTCAAAGTGATACCTATGAATGTATATCAGTAGCTACTGTTAAAGCTGTTATACATAGAATAGCATTTTTGATCTTCGATCTACTAATCACTAATATGATATCAGAGCCACTCTTTGAATATTTCTCAGTTGAACATCCAGTGGTACCAATTGTATATGGTTTGCCAAAAGTTCATAAATGTCTTAGTACTCCACCCATGCGACCTATAGTCTCTGGCAGAGGCTGGGCTATGGAACCCCTATCCATTTTTGTTGAAAAGAACTTACATCACATATTAGAAGAGTGTAAGACTGTTCTAAGGGACGCTAAAACTTTTTTAGAGCTATTACAAATGAAATGGAAACCTGACTATTCTGAATGTTACTTTGTTACTATGGACATTGTATCCCTGTTCACAGTCATACAGAATCAATGGGGTATTGATAGTATTAGTGAACTATTGCATAGCAAGGGGGTTCAGTGTGACAAAATACGCTTAATTTGTAGCCTACTGGACATTATTTTAAGTAACAATGTTTTTATGTTCAGTGATGAATACTACATTCAAAAGGTTGGCATGGCGAAGGACACAGCCTGTGCCAACATCTACGCCAACCTTTCACTGGTGCAATGGGAAACAGAGTTTATACTCTCTAATATGACCTATGCCAACTCTGTCTTGTAGTATACTAGATTTCTGGATGATATTTTTTTATTATGGCAAGGCACTGAGACAAGATTAAGAGACTATCCACCATCTCAATACGACCACTGATTTTCTGAGATTCACATACAATTATAGTTTACAACAGGTGAAATTTTTAGATGTGACTGTTAGTAAGCATTCGCTCAATACTGTTAAAACTAGTTTGTATAAAAAACAGTTAGAAAGAATAACCTATTGCACAATACAAGTATGCACCTGAACCATTGCAAATGTAATATAATAAAAGGACAGGTGGTCAGGTTAATGAGATTACATAATGGTGATACAGAGCTGAATTCAGCTCTAGAGTCCCTTAAACTGGATTTTATAGAAAGGGGTTATAAAAGTAAAGATATAGACAGGTACATTAAAGAGGCATGGAAAGATAGACATGGTAGGTGTAAACCATAGTTTACCAACAATGTAACAGTATGTGACCCACAGGTAGGTAGTGCTGTTGAGAGTACTGAGATGCTATGACAGATCACTAATGAGAGTAGTAATGATTTGAGAATAACTTTGACAAATGTCAGTAATATAAATATGATCTGCGATGTCATCAATAAGAACTGGAATATACTCTTTACTTTGGATGGGTTGAAAGAGATAGTAGGAGACAAACCTAAGTTTAGCTTTCGAAATAATAAGACCCTAAAGAACCATCTTTGTTATAAATCTAGTTTAAATAGGACTACTCTTAGATCAGATAGAGTAGGTACATATACATGCAGGAGTTGTACTGCCTGTGCATATATACACACAGGTACTAACTTTGTACACCCTAAGCTAGGCTTCAGAATAGAGCCTTCTCACTATGCTGACTGTAAAACAGTCAATGTAATATATTTGAGTTATTTATTGTGTCAAATGTTTTTCATAGTATATTGGCATGACTAATCGACAGTTCAAAGACAGGATACTTGAACATATGAGGGATATAAGAAATAAAAAGGAAAGTAGTGCCTTGGCTATGCACATCAAGAATGAAGGTAGTGAGCATATGTTTAAGTTTCTGGTCTTGGAAATATTTACAGTCAGAAAAAAGGGGGGAGATATGAGGAATATTACTGAGGCAGCAGAACAAAAATGGATTATGTTACTGTGCGCTGATAAAGCGCCTGGTTTAAATAATATGGTCTCCATTAAACCTTTCCTGAAAGCGAGACAGTTGAGACATTAATTTTTAATTTATGTATGCTGTGATGTTTTTAAAAATGTTAAATATGGCTTTAAATAATTTAATTGTTTTTAATTGAAGTAATTAATGTTAATTGGAATACTATTTAATGTGGTTGTTTTAAGTCACTTTTATCTAAGTCTGATGAAGAGGTGAAGCCTTGAAAGCGCTTACTTACAATAAATTGGATATTTTGCTGTGTTACATCCACTGCTATGGTGTTTTTTTTCAACAGCTGAAATTACTATTAGCACTTTGACAGCTAGGGAAGGTAGGTGTGAATGGGGATGGGAGATGATTCAAAGCAGTACAATTCAGGCTTCACAAAAGACTGCAGTTTAGTCATTCTAAAAAGAAGCAGCACTAAAAAGCACTTTGAAAGTCTGTTCTGTGGCGTTTGCACTGTTTGTGTTTTAAATAGTCACTGAATGGCATAAAATGTTACTTAAAACTAACTGACTGAAAGACAGCAGTGTATGCGTGTAAAATCAATGCAGTGACAGGAGCTTTTGGAAGAAAGAGGCTTGTATGATGCAATTCTTTTACAGACAAGCACTGCATTGTGGGACACCTAGAGGCAGACTAAACAATCAGAATTACTTCAAGATGCCAGACCCCATGTGGTCAGACTCAGAAAATACGTATAAAAGTATTTAAAAAACTAAATAGTCCCAGAGTGGTGTTAAAATGTAGGAAACACCAAACCATGATGAAATAAATGTTTTTTGAGTTTGTGGGTGTGGTTCTCCTTTAAAGATCACACAGAACACTCCATCACTGCTGAATCCTCTTAGACACCACACATGCCCTTTTGTTCCTTGTGGGAACTTCAAGCATTTTTCACAGTCTACACACCAAGTTGCAAACATATGGATTTTTTTCCCACCTACCACTCACCATCCCTAAGTTAGTGTGCTTTAATATACTGACTTAAGCCTCAGCTCTTACTTGAACAGTCACTCAGAAACTATTAAACATTGCCATATATTTAGCGATTGCCACTGCACACATTAAAGTAAAATGGTGACAGTTTTCTGCCTCCAAAACACAGAACATTGCAGTATCAAAATTAAGTATCACTTTCTACCTGCAGTAAATACCAAGCATCACTTTACTTAATTAGATTCTGTGATAATATGGGTTAAGTAAAAAGAAGTAAAGTTTTACACATCAGTCGGACAAATCCTATATAGAGCTGTTTGAAAATACTGTTCATATAATTCTCTTATTTTACATTCTGAAGACATTCATTTCACCCATGCCCCATAAGCCGTCAATACTATTTTCACTCTACTAAGAAAATCTGTTGTGCTTTTGGAAATCTTAAACTGGTACAACATTAATGCAAGAATTAACAAGAAATGCAATATATTTTGCAAAGCTGGATCACACTGTACCTTCCTGATATCGTGGGTATTTCTGAAACATACAACTTGGCTTATGCAAGGGGTTCTGGAATTAACATCTGCACCACTGGACAATGCAGTGGGTCAGCTGTAGCTTTGTTGCCTCATAGCAACAGGTTCTCCAGTTTGATTCTTGGCTGGGGTGCTTTCTGTGTGGAGTCTGAATATCCACCCTGCGTTCATGTGGGTTTCCTCTGGGTGCTCCAGTTTCCTTCCATGTTACAAAGACATGCATCTGGAGTGTTTCTCCCTGGACTTCCACTGAAAATTGTCTCGTTCCAAGTCCGACTTTCCTGGTTAACAAATATTAAATAAATAATGGCTCCACCAACATATGTCATCCTACACTGTGATAGGAAATGTACAGTAGCTGGTGGTTTTTTTCACATTTTAAACCTTACATATGATGCTCCATACCTGATACACAAATCCTCTGTTGTATACATAGGGAGTAATTTTTATTGAGGCTAAAATGTATGTATCCTTCCCAACTCCTACGCAAAAGGTTTTGCATAGATTTATTTCTAATATGAAATCTGAGTTCAGTAGAATAGGTGACTGAACAATGACTAAGATTTGTCAAGGGATAAGTGTTGCTGTGCAGCACTGTAAATTTCTGGTCTCGACACAACTTATTCATCTTACTACAAGAAGTGTTAGAAGTGTTTGTGAAAGTACCCTAGACTTGATTTATATGTGGCAATATCACATATGTTGGTGTGATTGTTCACACTTTCAATGGCCATATTCTTATTTTTGCATGTTTGTACCATAGCAAGATCCATATGTATAACAACTCTACTATTCATGAAATACAATGAAGTTCAGTGCCAAACATTTTAGTACTATCCTATGCCTTTTGAATGGACTACTACTTGAGAGGCAGTTATTTTTCTGAAGACCACCGTCCACACACACACACACACACACACACACACACACACACACACACACACACACACACACACTCTGTATGATTCCACTTTGGAAGTGGAGAATTAGAAATTCCAATTTCCTATGGATAACTTAAAAAAAATATGATGTGATATAGGGACCATTTGTAGACTAGTTATCACTAAAAGGAATCACCCAATGGCATGCAATAATGTTGCAAGACTAGAAAATAGATTAAGCCTGCTTTACCCCTAGAAAAAGAGACAGTTTTCTATATTAAAATAAACTGTTCTTAAACTAAGACATTCTGGAATACCATTGATCAAGTCCTGAATCCCAACCTTATGATCACTACACTTTCCCATTTCCTCAGCATAAATGTATCATAAAATTGCCACCTAGCACTTATCTCCGCTTAGCAGACTACATTCAGAAAATGTATCTAATGATTGCTGGCACATCTGTGCTTCACATTCCTAATGCTGGTGTCTGTCTTTTTCTCAAGTTTCAAACTGTTAACCCTTCCATGGTCCGTACAATCCTTTGTAAACTGAAACCTGGACTGATTGCCACAGAAGATCTGGTCAAAAAGTTATTGAAAGCTGCAGCAAGATCTGTAGCCCAGCATCAGTCTTAATGAACTGTTTGATCAAAGAAGAAAGGGTGTCTTTAGTTCAGAATCAGGCCCTTGTGGTATTTTTAAATAAAGGAGGTACCTTAACTGATCTCAGCAGTGATTCACATGTTACTTTCCTGTTCCCCATCTCAAAAATTCTGTAGAACTGCATGCATACTAATCTCCCCCCCAACACTACATTATTAATAATGTCACATCCAGCACATATCATAGCTTTAGACATGGTGGTCAGGGCACTGACATAGTCCTGTTTAAAGCTACTATGTATCTGCATGTGCATCGGATCTATAGCCAGCTAGTCAGATCACTGTTCCTAGACCTATCTAAGGTACTTGATACAGCAACCATCACCATCATCTGGAATTTCTACTGTCATACAGGCCTTCCTTCATTGCTTGTATGTTACTAGGTATCTTAAAGGTGGCTGGCAATCTCTGATGTGGGATAATCCAGTTTCTCCTTCCTTTGACCCAGGTATTCCAAAAGGGTAAGTGCTTGCTCCATTACTCTTCATTCTGTCCATTTACTGGGCAGTGGACCACTGTGGTGATATCAGACTGATTCGGCATGCTGTTAACTATCATAGCCCTTGAGGATGATACTATCATCAAATCAAAACTGCACAGCATATTTCTCTCTGTACAGTCCTGGTTACATACCTCTGGACTGTATCTTATCAGTAACAAAACTAAAGGCATCCAAAGCACAAATTCTAGCCATGCAGTCTGCATCATTCTTTGAATTCCACCAAGTTACTTGGAGTGACCACTGATAATCAGCTGGAGCTTTACTAACTCATACAGCTAAGTCAGAAACTTGAACATTCTTGTAGGCCTAGGGTCTTTTTATCCTTACTTATTGACTGCACACTGCCTCATTGTATCTCTTTCTGTCTCTTCTATGTTCCGGACATACATTTGGTGACATATCTATTCTTAAGAAACTGGAGCGAGGTTATAAAAGAAAATTGCAGAATTTGCAGCAGGTCACTGCACTAAACTCCACCTCTTTTCCTTGCATTATAATTTTCTGTGGCTTGAATTCAACCAATATCTGTCAATATTCAGCCAAAACGTAACCATAAACTACTAAATTATCCCCTTGCATTGCAATTTTAAAAGGCTTGAATTTAGGGTTGCCACCTTTTCAAATGCCCAAAGTGGGACAATTTTTTGTAGAAAGATTAGATTTTGCAGGGCAAAACATACCCACGGCCAGTACAAAGGACATAACTTCACTTTTTTGCCTAAATTAAAGCTTATTATTGTAGCATTTTAGTTGCTTATTCTGTTTCTTATAACATTTAGGTGTTTCAGATATAAAATAGCTGTTTTATGCAACTATTAAAGAAAATATAGGAAAATTGTTGTCCTAAAATCTCAGGACATTTGTCATTTTTTCAGTTATTTTTGCAAGACAAAACTGCCCAAAGAGGGACTGTCCCAAGGAAAGTGGGACAGGTGGTAACCCTACTTGAATTTAACTAATATATGTCCTTAATTTAACCTAAGCTTGCCCTTAAACTACTAAATCACCCAACTGTCCCTCATTTGCTAATATCCTGAAATAAACCCCTTTAAATTGTGATGAGGCCAACTCATATCCATATCTGTAAGCTTGTCATATCTATGTCTAAATTACAAAAGAAAAAATGCAATTTATGCATCTTTGTTTATGTCAGACTGTTATTTGCACTGTAACAAATTTCTTCAAAATGTGCATTTAAAATCTCACTGCATGTTTGCATCCAGATTAAATTGTCATGTCACTGTGGAGTAATATGACAATTCTCTACTCGTGGGTACATATTCTAATTAGAATTGTTAAAGTTATGTCTGTAATTATATAACGGAATAGATTATAGCTGCTGTGTAATAGTAATACAGAAATGAATTATTTACATTATCAGTTTTCAGATTTTTGTTCATCTTTTTTTCTGATGTTCACTGTATGCATTTCCTGTTTTTGTTGTATTTTTGTTATTTCATTTATAACTGTGCCTTAAGTAACAAAATTGTTAACTTGACTTTGGCTCTCTATGTCTAACCACTCTGCCGCCTGCTTTTTAATATTGTTTCAGCTATTCATCATTTTTATATACTGAATCATGTATGCTTATAAAGTAAATGAATACTAACTGTATTTGTTTATTATATTTATTTGCCTAACAACTGAGAATGAAGCGTTTGTCCCCAGGATTCCACTGAAAAAGGGAACTGGCCACTTGGACATTCCCAGTCAGAAGGTGTAAATAAAGAAGCATTTACATAAAAACATTAGCTATAAGTCTCATTTCCAGTAAGATAAGGGGGTAGTGTGGAGCAATAATAATAAAAAAATAACTATGTAATACTGAAGTTACAAAATTGTAGGTGTAAGCAACATATAGATCTTCTAAAACACTGACAGAGACCACTAATTCATCAAACATGCCCAAGGCTGTAAACAAACCATGAGAGCAGTCGTTCATCACCCTTCTGTCTAGTCCTAGTTACTGCTTAAAATTCCTGCATATCTGCACTTCACTGACCACTCTGGCAATGCATGCTGGTGACATACTAATCTGTTCCAGGAATTAATATTTCCCAGTTTTGATCTTAAATGCCTCACTGCAATAGCTACATATGCCCTCGCCTTCCACCCTTTCATTTTCAATCCTAAGACTTGTGCTTACCCCATAGTGAAGTTTTAGCAAATACTTTGAATTGCCGTGTTCCATTCCCTTTCCAATTTGTTCATTCTCAGTGTTTGGGTCCTTTTATTATATTCCACATCTTCCATTCTCCATATCACATTGGTAACCTTTCTGTTACCAGTTTGCAGCTACCTTAGTGTCCCTTCCTAATTTGGTCTTTGGTATATGAAAACAGTACTGTAGGAACACTTAATGGTACATATTTTTGTAGGAGTATGATATGTGCATCTATATAATCCACATATCTGACCGTGGATGGTACATAAACACAGACTCATAGGTACACAGATACACACATGCATACACACACACACACGCATGCACACGCACGCACGCACACACACACACACACACACACACACACACACACACACACACACACACACACACACACACACTGTCTATGTGTCTGTTGAGCTGCTCCCTCATGTTACACCACATACCTCAGCCTAAGGCAGATTATAACACATACACACATACCCCCACATACATGCACACAAATACACACTCTTTCTCCCACTGTTCTCTGTTGTCTTTTTCACTGTTTCCTCACCTCATGCTTCACCTCAAGTAGATTACAACACATGTACACATACATGCATGCAAATACACATACACACACACAAACGTACACGCATAAACTCTCTTGCACTGTCTCTCTTTTCTCCTTTGTCACTGCTCCCTCATGCTACCATAGTCTGAAGTAGATCATAACAGACACCTCAAATACACACACGCATGCAGACACAAACGCATACACACACAAACACACAAATTGTCCCTCCTCCTAACACATTATCGAACTGGCCTACTCACCAAAGTGTTTGACCTTGAAATTTCTTTCACAGAACTACAGCTGCCACTGAGATATCTGCTGTGAAAACCACAGCTGGTTAAGCTGAGGCTTGTTTTCCCATCCTTATTTACTGCTGCAGCACCAAAGTCATCACAAAACAGGCTTATCTTATCAATTCTGCAGCTCCACTGTTATGCCTGACACAAATATGCAAAAATCAAGACAAAAAAGTGGCCTAGACTACCCAAAACACAAGAAAATGTATTGCAAGAAGGAATGGGACACTTCAGACATAAATTGTGTTTCTATATTTAGTAAAATTCTCCTAGCACATAAAACTTTATTACTGTTAGCTTAACCAATTAAAAATCTGTCAGCAATGCAAAGAAGCCTAATGACCTCCTTACACACTGATGACATTTAAAGGCAAGAAACCTCTCAGCCACCTCAAGAGCACAGGAAACTGCAGCAGAAAGTAAAGAACCAGCCAATCCTGACAGGAGCAACTGTGCCAAAAATGGATTTAAAATGGCAAAAAAGACCAAAGCTGAAGAACGCTGACTTCCAATCACCCACTAACTACATCAGATGTAGTAAATTTGATTACAATGATGGCAGGCAAGTGGAGCTTTAGCATGTAACTTAAAAGTCCTACAACATACACATACTATACAAGCCATTGCTATGACAGCTTAGCTGAGTAAAACCTAAACCAACAGGATGATAATGGCTGAATGTCCAAGAAACACCACCTTGAAGGATGTGCTGTTATTAGAACATGATGCTTTTTGTTGGACATTTTAAGGAAACATCTGCGGAATAAAGGGCATATCTTGTGCAACTGAAGTGGTTGTGTCAGTGTTGATATCATGAGGTACAGTGAAACCAGGCTGATGGTATCCAGAATTGATTTATTCTTTCTGTTAATCACTTTGTAACCAGGTTGGCCAACAGTTTTAAGACTTGGTGACAGAAGCTGCATTATAATATAATAAATCATCTTTGTCTCAAAGCAGCCAACTATATGCTTAGATTGACTCACTGATCCTAAGGTTAATTTGGTATGACCCTAGCTCAGTCTTATATTCCAACCTTACAACTTCCCATTGCTGGGGTCTTCTGTTGCATTCCCATTATTTTAAAACATTAAAATATCTATTTAACTTAATGCAATCCACCATTTTACTTAAAAAAGCACTACAGCCTCATCTAAAACTGCTTTCATTTTAAAATAATCGTCTAAACAAACTGGTGTCAATCATTTAAATCCTTCTCAGCAAGAAAAGGACATCATGTTCCTTTCCCATGTGTAGGTCTACTAGCTTTAAATCCTGTATTATTCTTGAGAAAACTGTGAAGACACTGAATTTAATCCAGGTACTCAGAGTAAATATTTAATAGTTACGTAAAAAGGCCTGTACAGATTCCTATGAAAGTTGTGTTACACATACCATCAGTCAAAGTTACTCTTCAATTTAAATGTATTTTCCAGTTCATGCAAAGCTGATGTGTGTGTATATAGCTGTGCATTCCTTGGTATTCATAGCACCCTGAAAATAAAAGTTAAAAATTGTACACATGGTATAATACCTGAAGTACTTACTATAAATAGGGTGGAAGTTCTGCAAGTATTCATTCCCTACTGGTCTATGCATAAGATCCTTTAGGCTTCAACTTTAGGTTCATACCTGATTATTTGGGAGTAAATTACAGAGTAACTGCTACCCTACCCGGGTATTATAGCTGTAATGACACAATATAATAAATATATATCAGGGTCTGCAACCTTCACCATCAAAAGAGCCATTTTGGCCTTTCTCCTACTAAATAAAATTCCTCTGGAGCCACAAAACACATTTGACCCGTAAAATGAAGATAACACAGCATATTAAGTTTTATATATAGTTATTATACTATATATAAAAGAACTAAGTTTATAAGAGCAATATTTAAAACCTGTCCCTATTTTTGTTCCTTTGTTCAGATTTTTATTGGGATCTCTTGATTGCTGTCAGTGTGTGTGTATGTGTGTGTGTCATACCTTTCATCCTGTTACAGCAAGAAATCTGGACAAAGCCATACATAAAGGGGAGACAAAGGCCCAAAACAAGGGACACTTTTTAAATATTGCTTTTACAAAATTAGAAAGTTGACAGAACAGGTTTTGCATTAGCATGAATTTTCTGAAGGGTATGAAGTCTGAAGCTCAAATGTCTGTCTGTATTTTCTGACTTTAGCCCTAAATAATTTGCCAGTGATTTCTCAGAAAACCACAATTTTATGAGAAACAAACCAAAAATAGGAGGCAAAAATCAGGACATTCTGTGAAAATCTGTACAGTTGACAGGTAACTATGTGCGTGTGTGTGTGGAAAATGCATGTTAACAGAAACAGCATTATTAAAGCAAGTTTCTGAGTTTATAAGAGCGATATTTAAAATCTGTCCCTACCTTTCTTCCTTTGTTCCCCCTTTATTTGTGGTTATGTCAAGATTTCTTGTGGTTAAGAATTTCAGAGGTATAGTGGAGAGGTATGGAAACCTTTCAGGAGATGCAGATGTTGCCAAGGAACTGCTTGATAGCTCTCAGTGTGTGTGGAATGCATGGTAAAAGAAACCATGTTATTCTAGCAAGTTTATAAGTTTATAAAAGCCATATTGAAATCCATCACTTGATCATTCTCAGTGTGTGTGTCATGTGGCAGAGTGGTCATTATTTTTCAAAGCTACAGGGAGCCACTGCAGAGGGGTGGAAGAGCTGCATGCAACTCCAGAGCCACAGGTTGCAGACTCCTTATATATATATCTATATATATCTATATATATATATATATATATATATATATATATATATATATATATATAGATAGTTGTGTATGTTCTTCTCATTAATCTAGCTGGAGAAAAGAATATTGTACCATATATAATTCATTATCACATTCTAGAAGTTCTGTGATCCAAATGAACCAATGATCTCCTCAGAAAATGTGACTACACAGGAGGTTAAAATGCAGGACTACTGGGTTAATCATGCATGTATACAATATAACGCCCCTTGCAGTGAAAACAGTGGCTGCAATCCCTATATCAGAAATAAACTGTGCCCTTTCAATGACCTAAGTTTCAAAACATGTTGGGGATCAGCAGGTTAAAATAAAACAATCATTCATTATTCACCACCATAACGAAAAAAGAAAAAAAGGCCAGTGATTACCTTTATACAGTTTATTAAAAGTCATAGTCCAACACAGTCAATCACTGCAAATGGATACAGTTCCACAAATTTTCTTAGAAAAGACAAAACCTTCCACATTAATATCTTATAATTATCTTATAATCCAAATTTCCAAAAGGTGCACAAACAGCTGTAAAACAAACTCCTCTAGCGTCTCGGCTCTTCAGTCTTTACAGAGTATATCCTATCTTTTTCTTTCCACTCTTAAATACTATAATTAAAAACAATTAACCAATCACAGCCCTTACACTCATTATCTTATTAAAGAAAACACTTCCAATGGCATTACCTATTCAGTCCCTTTGGAAATAAGGTATTCAGTTTTAAAATCAAAGTGGACTCCATTTTCCATAATTTCCTTTTTATATCTAGATCATACACTTGTTGCACTTGTCCTAGAACTGTGGCTTGCAAACCTTGTATATTTCCATTATGACATTCCTTAACATGTAATGCTACAGGGTTTTCCTCCCTGCCTTTCCTTACATCCCTTATATGTTCTTTTAATCTTTGCTTAAAACTTCTTTTACTTTCCCCTATACACACCTTTCTACAGGAGCATTTTAACCCATATACTATTCCTACACTGTCACAGAAAAACCTCCCTTTACAAGTAAAATTCTATCCATCAATTTTGTCAAAACTCTGTACAATATATTGGCAACAGCTACACTTTCCACAAGGGAAAGAGCCACACAAAGCTATTGCCACATTCCTATTATATAAAGGTAACTGAAACCTGCCATGCACTATGAAGTCTTTGATGCTTCTACCCCTTGAATAAGAAACATGGAGAACTCCTTTGCTTTTATTCCCAGAAATTTACTTTTTTCTAGAATACCCCAATGATATTTAACCAGACCCACTAAAGTCTCTGAAAATACTGTATATTTGGTCACAAAACATAATCTCTGGTTTTCTTGATTTTGTACATCCTTATATGTATTACAAACTGTTTTCCCACTTTTATTCCCTTGTTTAACCGTCTTCTTATTTTCTTCCACTACTGCTTTATTATACCCCCTATCTACAAACATTCTAACTGCTCTTTCGATCTCCCTTTCACATTCATCCTCATCATTGCATAGTCTTTTTATTCCAAGAAACTCTCCATATGGAATACACTTAATTGTATGAGGGGGGTGGCAACTTTCTCCATGCAGTATATGACAACTCACTTCAAACTTCCTATGAATGCCTGTTTGTATCATACCATGGTTAATCCCTTTTAAAGTTATGTCCAGAAAATTTACCTTCACACCTTTCTGAATTCCATCAAATCTTATAAGGATTTTTCTGGACATCTTGTATAAATATAACTACTTCACTCCATCCCCATCACATATAAATATTAAGTCATCTATAAATCTTGGTATTGTATGTATAACATATTTTGTAAAAAAATTCCATATTATAAATGTACTTATTTTCAAACATCCCCATAAAGAGGTTTGCATACACGGGACAAAACCTGCCCCATGGCTGTTCCACAAAGCTGTTTGAATAATTCCCCATTAAATTCAAAAATATTGTTATTTAAACAAAAGTATACCAATTCTATAATAAAATGTGTTTTAGGTGTATCCTTAAAGAAGAATAATATAGATTCCATTCCATGCATGTGTTCTATATTTGTGTACAAGCTGGTAACATCCATCACCACAAAAAACATACCTTTCTTCCACTTAATATTTCTTATTTTTCTTAAAAAAATCAAAAGAATCTTTAATATACGAAGGTAGTTTTTCAACTTCCACCTTCAAATATGTATGTATAAAAAGGGCCAAATTATGTGTAAAATAGTCGCATGCCAAGACAATCTGACATTCTGGTGGATCCACCATACTTTTATCTATCTTGGGGACACAAAAAAAAAATATGCCATAGCACTATCCTTTACTGCAAATTTCTTATATACATCCTCATATGAGAAATATTTTAATCTTAATCCCTTCATTAGTAGTTCTTTATACTTGGCCACTGCCTCCTAAAACTCCATTCCCACTAAGGCGATGAACATAGCACATTTTTAAATACTGCGTATAATGGAGCACCACTAACTTGCCCCCTTTGTCAGATGGTTTGAAAAATAATTCCCTATTCTGACTTAACTTATGTAAACTTTCCCATTCGGCCTTACTTAAATTATATTTCACATTTTTTCTACTTTTGTTCATAACTTCATATTCTTTATCCACAGAAAATTGTAATACATTTGAAAACTGTTGAATACTGTCATCCTTGCAAACAGGAACAAATTCACTTTTATATAAAACACCTTCTGCATTTAACTTACAATAAGCATCTGATTCAAAATCAGAAACACATGAATAAAAACTTGTTTCACTTAAATCATCATCATCATCACTATCCACATTTCCATCATGAGTGACATTCAGACCCTGTGCAAAAAAGACTTTAAATACAATTTTCTGACAAATTTAAATATTTCAATTCTTAATTCATATCTCCTTGGGAAAACCGTAGGGATAAACTTTAAACCTCTATTCAAAACTGCAATGTCCATATCTGACAAACTAAAACAAATTAAAAAATAATTATAGTATTTAAGAGTGGAAAGTAAAAGATAGGATATACTCTGTAAAGGCTGAAGAGCCGAGACGCTAGAGAAGTTTGTTTTACAGCTGTTGTTTTTGCACCTTTTGGAAATTTGGATTACAAAATTTTAACGTGGAAGTTTTTGTCTGTTCTAAGCAGATTTGTGGAACTGTATCCATTTGCAGTGATTGTGTTGGACTGTGACTTTTATTAAACTGTATAAAGGTAATCACTGGCCTTTCTTCATTTTTCATTGCGGTGGTGAATTACATCTGCTGTGTAGTGGTGAAATCATTTATTATTCTTTCCTTAACTCCTGTGCATTATCTTCCATATACTTCAAAAGATAAAAGATCATACTATGATCCATGTTATGAGTCATGCAAATATTGAAACCTATGCTACAGCTTATGCTGGGTGCTCATACAACTCAGAAAAATGAAGAAAACATTGAAACGAGAAATGTTACATTCCATTAATTAATGTCACTCATTCTGAAATAAATCTCTATCAAAAGTCAGTATTAAAATTATAATAACTTCAAACACAGTAAAGCACTGCATACACTTTATTGTTTTACTGTGTCATCTAGGTATTATGGTGAAGTGATCTAAGTGGCTAAAAAGTGTCCATTTGAAATATTTCAAAAATTAAATCAATTAAATGTTTTTTTTTTAAAATATAGCTATAATACATAATAATATAGTTTGTACAAAATTAATCACAGCATAATAGCTATAATGTAATAATGTAATAATGTAATAAATATGAACTGAATGTGAGCTTGTTCAGGACTGACAGCCATCCAATTTTATTTACTAGTTTGCTATAATGTCTGGGTAAGTCATTCGGCTACAAAGTTAGTGATCCTGATAAAGGAAGGTTTCTTTTTTTTCTGGGATTCACTGTAAATTTGCCCCAGGAGTCATTGGCTATAAATGTATATCTATTCCAAACCAAATATTATCACATCTGAACCTGCCATATTCGTTCTCTGCTTATCTTTTCCTCCCTTTCCTATATCACCCCATTTACCTTCACTTTACAATAATCCAAGCTGAAAATATTCTGTTTATATTTCTTAAATAAACCCTATCTCACATCAACATTTTCTGAACTTTTATACTTATAATTTTCTCTGCACTTATTTAAGATTAGAAATTTGTAGATAATTGTTATATATAATATAATACAGGGAGATAATACTCCCTGTCTCTAGCTGCAGTTAGTCTTCCACCCCCCCCTCCATGTTCTTGTTGTGGTATTAATCTTGGTAGCTTTGGAATTGCCCGCCCCTGCTGTAAATCTGTTTTTGGACACTCCTACTGGGCCCATCTCATTTGCTCACTCAGCTGAGTACAGTAAGATCATATTTTGATTTCAGATACTCCTACCAGTCCCATCTCCCCTGCTGTGTACAGACAGAGCACTTGGGAAGGACATCCCCTATAGCATTTTAATCTGCTCTGTTCTCTCCCTCTCCACAAAAAAAAAATTACTAAATAGTTTTTGAGCTGCTCTTACATAACTGTCTTCTACCTTAATACCTTAATTTGCTGTTCTGTGCGCTTTTAAGTGTTCAAGCGCTCATTTGAATTTTCATAAACTTGTTTTTGTCATTTTTAACTTATCTCCATTTATTTAATCTGTAGTTGCCTTAATTTTGCTACACACTCAACGTGCTAGCTTGTACTGCGTTTAAAGTGTTTTTGCTAGTGTCATTAGCTCATTCTTTCTAATACAAAGAGAACTTTTTTGAGAAAGCCAACCCACTTATCTAAAAAAAAAAAAAAAATATAAATATATATCTATATATATATATATATATATATATATATATATATATATATATATATATACATATATATATATATGTATAAATATATATATATATATATATATATATATAAAGTCCAAGCTTGTTTTCTGCCTTTCCTGTAAGTAGTCTAATCCAGCTACAGATATGCTGTATGCAGGACTGTTTGTAAGCTTCTGTGCCCCAAGCCTTTCTGTGTTGGAGGGAAGCCTTCTAGCTTATCAGTGGGAGTGGTAAGCACTAGGTAGCGTATCTATTACAAGAGTGGTTTCTGGCCCAGAAATTGTAGTTTATTGGCCATTTGGTCAGTTTTTCCATCTCTTTCAACTTTCTGGTTTAAAAGCCTGCATTCGCGCTTGCTTCCCACCTTCCCTGTAACTAGTTTAGTCCAGATACAGATTTGCTGTATCCAGGACTGTTTGTAAGCTTCTGTGCCCCCAAATCTTTCTGTGTTGGAGGGAAGCCTTCTAGCTTATCAGTGAGAGTGGTAAGCACTAGGTAGCCTATCTACAACAAGCTCCAGATACAGTTTCTTAGTTTTAGCACTTAAATTTGCTTATCCGTGCTCAGCACTTGTTCAGAACTTGTAAGCACTAAATAAACTGCAAATTATTACAACACTCACCCTTCCTCATTACCTAAAGGAAAACAGTTTTGGTACTTACTTTCCTCACTTGCTTAGAGAAAAACAGCTCTTGTACTCACTTTCCACACTTGTCTAGAGGAAAATATTTTTTTATTCAGCCATGTCCAAGGGTCAGCTCCAAGTGTTATCTCCTGTCTATCTGATGAATCTGGGCATCTTGGGGCAATGCAGCAATTGCCTCATGTAAACAGACAACACACTCCTCCTACCACCCAACACTACAACCTGTGAGAGATGAACTTATCTAGCCAAACTGAAGGTAAAGCTCTCTCCACCCAAGACTGAACTTGATAGTCAAAAGGAGAAGGTAAACACTTGCACCACACCACACTCATCACATAGTCCCACTAAACCTACACCACCAAAATCCACACATAGAAACACAAAAACATTCACGGAGGCTCTCAATAATAATCTGCTCAAGCAACAGAGACCTTCAAAGCAGAAATGCAAGCAACCTCTCACCGCCAACACAACCCAAATGACACATAGCCCACAGACTCAGTGTGCCACTCAACCACAGCCCATAAATCAAAACAACATATCCAACACAATAGTCATAGGTAACTCTATAGTCAGGCACACTGATGTCCCACTCACCAGGCTAAACAAGGAGAAGGTTACTGTCAGCTGCCTGTCGGGTGCCGAGATCCATCACATAACCCACACACTCAGGTCACTCCACAACAAGTACAAATATGACTCTGTCATTATCCATGTTGGTGTGAATGACCTGAGATGTACCTCCCTGGACTATATGAAAAGAGACATGGAAGAGCTCTCTGATCTTGTAGCCCAGGCAGGTATGACCCCAGCCCTGAGTAGCATCCTGCCATCACCCAGAATGATACTGCAGTACAAGGACAAAATGATTGACTTCAACAATTGGCTAAGCTTCTGGTGTCATTCTAAGGGGATCCAGTATCTGTCTGCCTGGGACGACATGGTCGAAAGACCACGATGCTTTGCCAGAGATGGCCTGCACCTGTCACCCCTGGGATTCCAGATACTGGCAAAGGCTCTTGCCACCCCTATAGTGCCTTTTTTAGGCAGGATTCAAATGACAAACTCATCACCATAACAGGAACAGGCAAGCAAAAACTGAGGGTAATGCCACTCAATGCTAGGAGTCCAAATCTCAAAATGCACTCACTCGAGGCACTCCTTAAAATGGAGAACATCAATGTCTGTGCAGTGACTGAGACCTGTTTCAAGACCCCAGAGAGCACCCCTGCATTACCAGGCTATAACTCATACCACACTTTTCGGCCATCTAACCTGGACCAAGACACCAAAGTCGGAGGTGTGTCCATATTCATTAAGGATACCCACACCTCCAGGCTGGTGGCTCAGCATAATGCAGCTGAGGTTATCCAAGTGCAACTAACTCTAGGCAAAACTGCAATCCAAATTGTAGCTTGCTACAGATCCCCCACCATGCCCCAGGATTCCCACTCCTCTTTTCTTGATATACTGGAAAATAATAGGGTTCAAGCAAACACCCTCATATTGGGCGATTTCAACTACCCCACCATTAACTGGGAAAACTACTCATGTACCAACTCCTTCGCTCAGCGCTTTCTGGAATTCATAAATTCTAATGCCCTGGATCAACTTATCCACACCCCCACCAGGGGCAACAATATCCTAGACCTAGTCATTACCAACATGAGTGACCAGTGTTCCACACCTAAAGTCAACTCCTCGTTGGTCAGATTCGACCATAAGTTAATCACCCTAGATATCCACATCCTGCCACCACCCCCCATTAAGGAAACCATGGTAAAAAATTTCTCCAAAGCCAACTTCATGCTCCTTAAGATAGAAGTGGTGAATTTCATGACACCCATGCAGATGGACAATACAGTTACGACTGCTGAATCCTACACAAATGCACTCTATAAGCACTTACAAGAGTGCATGGATCGTGCTATCCGAAACAGAACCAAGATGCTATCCTCCAAAAAAAGGAAGCCAATCTGGTGGTCCCCTGCCATAAAACTCTACAATAGAAGGAAGAAATGATTGCAAAAGAGAGTAAAATCCCATGAGTGGAGGAGCTCCCTGGTCAGCCTCAGCAAAAAGCTGAGATCCCTTATAAGATCCTCCAAAGCTAGCTATGAAAACAAGATTGCCACTGATTCTAAGGACAACCACAAAGCATTCTATAGCTAGTAAAGAATCTCAATGGCAACACTCAGATCTGCTCTGAGTTACAGCACAATGGCACAAAAATTACAGAACCAACTGATATTGCCAACATCCTGGCAGATAGGTTCAGTGCTAACTTTACCCCCCTCTCACCCCCTAAAGGGCCCATATCTATACAGGAAGAATGCAGAGTACCTGTAATCACAACTTCACAGGTAAAAGCAGCACTCTCTAAAGCAAAAAACATAGCATCCATGGGACTGGACAACATCCCAGGCTGCATTTTACATGAACTTCAGAACGAACTGGCTCCCCACTTAAGCACCATGTTCAATCATAGCCTCACATCAGGCTTTGTGCCCACTGAATGGCACACAGCAACAGTTATCCCACTCCACAAAGGGGGACTCACCACTGATGCTGGGAACTATCGCCCTATTAGTCTGACGAGTCTCGTCTGCAAGGCCATGGAACTTATCATCATGGAATTCATAAACAAAGACATTGGTAACCTCCAAAGTCTGGACCCCACCCAGTTCGGGTTTGTGAAAGGCAGATCTTGCCTCCTGAACCTGGTTGACTTCTTTGAGGCAGTCACCAAAGCAGTAGACGAGGGTAAGGTGGTTCACACAGCCTATCTTGACCTCGCCAAGGCTTTCGACACTATCCCCCATTCTGGAATTATAGCTAAACTCACTAAACTAGGTATAAATCCCTATGTCACAAGATGGGTTGCTAACTGGCTCACTGACAAAATCCACACTGTAAAAGGTGCAGACTCCAAATCTGACTTCAAACCAGTGACAAGTGGAGTACCACAGGGCTCAGTCCTGGGACCTCTCCTGTTTGGTATCTACTTCTCTGAAGTACAGGCTAACACAGAAGGCCTCTGGCTAATGAAGTTTGCAGATGACTGCAAACTAGGAGCTATAGTCAAGTCCCCAAATGATGTGGACATCCTACAAAAGAGCCTCACTGTGACAGATGCCTGGTGTCAGAGCCATGACCTCAAGCTCAGTGCCACAAAGTGCATTGTTATTCCCTTTGGTAAAAACTCTGTACCCATGAACTACCACATAGGCGGCAGTCTTTTTAACACCGAATGTGTGATAAAAGACCTTAGGACCCAGGTGGACAGTAGTCTCTCCTTTGATAATCACATTGCCACAGTAGTCAGGAAATCCTTCTGCATAGCACACCTCATCACAGAAGGGTTCTCATCCAGGAAAAAAGAGGTCATTGTTCCCCTCTACTCGACACACATTAGACTCATTATAGGGTACAACTCCCCTTTTGGAATGTACCTCACAAGACATCTGCAGCAGCTGGAAAGGCCACATAAGTACCTCACAAAGAGAATTACTGGCCTCAAACTGATGCCCTACACCGATCATCTGAAAAAACTCCAGCTTTACTCTGTAGCATATTGCCTACTCCGAGGTGATCTCTGCCTAACATATAAAGCTATGTCAAACCCAGAGCTGTTGGACATGCTACACCTAAAGAAATCCCAATCCCTCCGAGCTACACACTCTAGGGACCTAAACCTTTTCACCACAATATACAGGACTTGCTGGAGGGATAAATTCCTGTCCCAGAGACTTCCCATACTCTGGAACAAGCTACCCATCTATGTCAAGCAAAGTTCCTCATTAACACTCTTCAAGAAAAATCTTGATGAGTGGATGGGAAAAAGGAAGTACACCCCAGGGTTCACTTCTGTGGCTCTGCTCGACAGGGGCACAGGAAATTAACTTTCTTGGGTTGGCGTAAGCCAGGGAACTTTGTTGGCTAGGCTTACTTAGGCCCTTGGGCCGATAGCCTAGTACTTACCTATGAACCTATGAACTACTAGATCACTTTCAAGGGTTCTTCTATAAGATTTTTGGCTAAGTCTTTAGTGGTCGACACACCACTGTCTTAGTACGAACCTATGAATCTATTAGCTATATGGAGTTACTAAGCATGATATCATTAAGGATTAGGGGATATAATAAAAGGAAACAGTTACTATTAACTTTGATTCCTGTCTCAAGTAACTCAGACGTTGGCATAATCTATCAGTTTTGCTTTCTTACAGCAGATTTGATGCAGTCAGGTAGAGTAGTGTGTTCATCCAATGCACGCCTTGAGCACTTCACATTTAATAAATGCTGAACTGTAGCTAACGGTATATTGGGAGGATGTGGAAGTACTTATTATCACTAACAATAACAGTTTTTAAGACACACTTTGTAAGTAATCTGCTCAATCACTTGCCATCAGATACATATTTCATTACTGGTATCCTTTCAGAAGACTGCAGTCACTTATCTATAAAGATGCAGCATTTTTGAAAATGTCACCAACTTATGTAATACTGGCAATGCCCAGAAGTACTGCAAAAACTCCTCGACATTACCAATAGATTTCCTTCCTAGATATTTTACTAAATACTTGCATGCAGAAATATTATATCTCCCTGGGTTTCTCTGTTTGGAGCTCTTGCAGGGTTCCTTTACCTGGTGTCCATACTTTCCTCCTTTTTAAACTTTTTACCATTCTTTTACTGGCATAGCATCTTCTTTGCCAAATGACAGTGACCCCCCAGTTCTACAGCTGCATGCAGTTATCTTAGACCTTTCTGCTGTTTCTGCAGAGCTCCATTCCTATTCAGCTACTGGATGATCAATAACACATGACATGTATTCTGTTCTTCTTTTCCTTTGGTGGGCTTTTACTACTCAAATTCCTACATTAAATTCCTGAAACTCTTTGCTTTTTTGTTGGTATTGATGACAATGATGGAGGTAGTGGAACTGCTGTTTAA
This sequence comes from Protopterus annectens, assembly GCF_019279795.1. NCBI lineage: Eukaryota > Metazoa > Chordata > Ceratodontiformes > Protopteridae > Protopterus > Protopterus annectens. Next base: position 477,076,053 of record NC_056741.1, on the reverse strand, counting down.
AACTTATCATCTTAATAATGTGATCCCTAAAATGTGGAGAGTTAAACCTGACTAAAGCAAGTATAAGACGTCCACTGTCTGAATGTTACAACACCTGTGATTCACAAGATCCAGGATAAACAAAAATCTGCAGCACAATTGGAAGGATTAAACCTTGGATGTTGGAGCTAGGTGAGGAAATGCAAATGATATTACTAACTGGATGGGACAGTCATCAAAGATTTAATCATATTACTAAAACTGCCTGTCCACCAGCATTCTTCACAACTCCTACATGGTTATTCCTTACAGGTAATTTAAGAAGCACAGAGATACCAGATCACTTTTGGATGTATTTATTTTTCATTTGTTCACTGAGTAAATCCCATAGGTACAGATCTCTTCTCAGAGGTCAGTCGTGAGCGCTCGCTATCTAAGTGACTTATTCAGAGTCACACAGTAGGCAGTTGAGGTTGACAGCCTGGCAGTTAGTGTCATGGGCTGTTGATGAGCTGCTTGCTGTAGTCCAGGGCTTGATTCAGTCAGCTTCCACTGCCATCTTTGTGTCTATTAGCAAGTCACGTAATCAGAAAGTACCCTGGAGCATTTGAAAAATTGAGCTAGACTTCTGAAAGGTCTCCCGGACTGCACACCTAGTAACTACCTATGAGTTTATGACAGAACCAAACAATTGGATTACAGCATGAAGTTTATTAGCAGCTCATAGGCTTAATCCTTTACACTAAACTCAACGCAATTCACTAAAAATAGGATTAAGTAAAACCACATGGAAAACAACAATGGTTTGCAAACAACTGTAAAGCAATCAGATGAATAACATTACTCATAAGCTAGATCAAATAATATGTTCTTAGGTAACACTGGAAAACCCATAAACCAACTAAGTACATCCTGGAGGCATTGTCCTTGGTGTACAAATTCCTCAACCCCACAGGATTCAAGCCATACCACTTGAACAACTATCAGCCCCCAGGGAGGTAGGAGACAATAACTAGAATTGCTATTGCCAGGTCAGGAGGGCCATGAGATAGGAATGTTCATAGGGTCATAGGAGATCAGTAGGCTAATGGCTCAAGAGCCCTTAAAAGCCTAGGCAGCTTTACCAATATTTTACCCAATTTTCTGTCCCTGTGGGAAAGATAACAAGGGTCAGCAAGTGGGGTTTTGACTGTATTTACAGACAACCTCTGTCCATAAGAGACATGGGCACCACTCCAGGAGTGAATTTGAGATTTCCCATCCATTGATCCAGATTGTGCTTGAAGATGATCAGGGAAGGGCTCTATTTCACATGAATAGGAAGCCTATTCCAGAGGAGATGCAATCTCGGAGACACATATCTGTCTCTCCAGCATGATCTATTCATGTCAGAGATCAGGTTTAGATCTTTGGAACAGGTAACACTCGTACAGTTAGTTTGGCGAATATGCAACATTTCCATCAGGGGTGCGTCAGACGCTGCCTTGTAGGTCAGACATAGACCACCCTTCAGTAATCGGAAGAAAACTGTATACAGTGACAGGGCTTTTAATTGGTTAGCTATGCCATGTATTTTTTTTTTTTTTTTTTTGTGAGAAACCTCTGAGGACATTCCAACTGTTGCAGGTGCCTGGTGAGGTACATGCCAAAGGGTGCGTTGTACTTGACTATTGGTCTGATGAGGGCTGAGTACAGTTGTTCTAAGACATCTTTAGATCTGGATGTCATGCCCTTACTAATAAGCTGAACCACTTAGAAGGATTTCCTCACCATCATGAAAACATGGTGGTGAGTGTTCAGATTACTGTCTATCTGAGTATCCAGATCTCTCACCAATAGGTCTACTCTTAGGGTGGTGCTATCAGTGTTGTAATTTGCAAGGGTATTTGATTACCCAAAGGGTATTATTACGCACTTCTTCACATTTAGTTTTGAGGACATGGCTTTGACACCAGTCATTAGTCTTCATCAGATCTTTCTGTAGGATATCAACATCACTTGGGGAGTCAGTGATTGTCCCCAACATACAGTCATCTGCAGACTTAGTAAGCCAAAGATCATCTACTTTTACTTTGAAATCTGAGAAGTATATTCCAAACAGGAGGGGGCCCAGCATTGAGCCCTGTGGTACTCCAGTGGTGACTGATCTCTTGCTGGATGTGGATTCCCCCACTCTAACAACACATGTCCTATCCATGAGCAATTTGGCTATCCATCTGGTAACACAGAGGTTTATACCCATTTTTTTGATTTTATCTATAATATCCAAGTGGAGTGTTGTGTCCATCAGACTGAGCAGGCAGGACCTGACCTTGACGAAGCTGACATGGGTTGGTCTAGAGTCCTGAGATTTCCTCTGTCATTGTTAATCAGGTACATGATTATCCTTTTCATAGCCTTGCATATGAGTCTAGTCAGACTTATAAGCTGGTGATTTCCTGTCAGTTGATGGTCCCACATTGTGCAGAGGGATGTCTGTTTTTGTCCTCCACTCTACTGGGTCAAAGCCTATCTAGAGACTGTAGTTAAACAGAGATCTGAGTAGGTCTGCTAGGTCATATTTCAAGCTATTTAATAGGCACCCTGGGATTCTATCAGAGTCCAGTGATGCCATGTTTGTAGTTTTAGAATGTGTAGTGACATCCTGTTTTTTTCTGATAACAGACAAAGGAATGTTAGGGGTTATTTTATGGGGAGTGACCGGAGGTGATGAGTGAGTGAAATTTGAGCTAAATTTATTGGCCAGCAGATTTGCTATATCTTTTGGCTGAATATAGGTAGTGTCATCTACAGCCAAGTCACCCCATTGCTGAGTATCTCCCTTAAGATTTTGGACATAACTAAAAAATGCTTTGTGATTATCCTTTACTTGAGAGGCTATTTCAGTCTTATATTTCACTTTTGAAGACTTGACTAGTTCCCTGATTTGCCGGTTGAGACTAATGAGGGATTTTTTTCTCAGTGGTGCTCGCTCCCATTTACTTCTAGACAGGAGTTTCTTCCTTCTGTTGTATTGTCTATTTATGCCAGGGATCCACCAGGGTGGCTTGTTTTTCCGACTGGACCCAGAGTTAGATCACTCAATTACTGCTGTTTCTATGCAGTTGTTTAAGTGGTTGTACAGGGCATTCATGCATACATCTACATAGGCCTCTGTGTTTTCAGGGTTAGGAATAGATTTAAAATTACCTATGATATCACTTAATAGGAGATAATTTGTCTTGGAAAATTCTTTAGGGTTTTAGGGTAAGATGGGGGTTCTACCATTGCATTTATTTTAAAGGACACCAATTTATGATCCGATCTTACCAATGAGGACATTACGCTGGGCGGGGGTGGTGCAATGCTTCGCCATGATTGTGATACTATGTCAAGGATATCTGATATGTTCATGAGCATTTGCATTTACAAAGTCCAGAAATATCTGAGCATGCATGTTACTGGTCATATATGTTTCTCATTTTATGGAGGTATAGTTAAAATCACCCATGAGTAGTGTGTATGGCTGAATGGTAAGTGATTCTAGTAACTTCAGGTATGCGGAGTAGATTTCATGGTTCATCACTGGGGACCTGTAGCTAGCAATGATATGTTAGGGGATTTTGCCTATGGTCAGCTGGGCATGGAATACCTCAAGCAAGTCAATCTGCTTGACCAATCTAGAGGTGTGATTTCTTTTTATGTAAATGGAAACACCTCCTACGTTCATTTTTCCTTTTCAGAGTGTGGTATGAATGTGTGATAGGCATTGTAGCCTTGCACTGCTAGGATTGCTTTCCACAGCCTTGAACCATGTCTCTGTAACTGCACAGATGTCAACATTCACCAGGGCAAGGAGACCTTCCAGAGAGTGGAGTTAATTGTTAAGATTCCTAGCACAGAGCAGTAGTACCTTCAGTTTGGCATTAGAAGAATCTGTTGCGTTGGCAGGTCTGTTGGTTTGGCACTGCCTAAAAAAGTCACTATGGGGGTGGCTGATGCCTTGGCCACTTTTCAAAAGCCTAGTGGCAACAGGCACAGATTATCTCTGGCAAAGCAGTGTAGTCTGTCAATCATGTTGCCCCTGGCTGACAAATACTGGATCCCCTTGGAATGACACCAGTAACTAAACCAATTATTGAAGTCAATCATTTTCTGTTTGTGTTGCGGTATCATTCTTGATGAGGCTGGAATGCTGCTCAGTGTGAAGCTCATACCAGCCTGCAACATGTATTCAGAGAGGTCCATCATGTCTGTCTTCATATAGTCCAGGAAGGTACATCTCAGGTCATTCACACCTGCATGGACTATAACTGAGTCATACTGGTGCCTGTGGATGAGTGACTGCATGATCTGGGAATCCTGGATCCTGACAGGCAACTGACTTTAACCCTCTCTTTATCTAACCTGGTGATTTGAGACTCAAGCATTGTAGGACTAGGCAAATCAGGATTCCCTGCAGAACAGACGTAATACAGTGGTAATTTCAGACTCCAATTAGTTACCAGGCTTCAGAATTTTGCACATACTGCATACAATCAAAGTCTGAATCCAGAAGCCCCAACATACAAAATGTTGCAGTAATTGTGGGAAGAAGCAATGTCATGCCCCACAGTATGAAGACCAGGGAGTAAAATAAGGTGTTTAATGAGACTGATTTTTCTAAGATGGAAACTAGAGGTGTTTAGTGTTAGTCTATCATCAATAATTACCTTGAGGTCATGCATCATAGAAACAAATTGCAGTTTGTGTCCACAGTAGATGACATTGGCAAACAAAACTAGAGTTAAGGAATCCCTAAATGTGCCATGAATGATCATAGGTTCATATGTGTGTATTAGGCTAGTGGCCCTGGAGCCTTTACAAGCCTAGCCCATAGGATTACCCTGGCATTCTGCCACCTGACCATAGTTCCCAATGCCTCTGTCGAGTAAAGCCACTGGAGTGATCCCTGGAGTGAATTTTCTATTTCCCATCCACTCATCAAGATTTCTCTTGAAGAGGGCCAGTGAGGTGCTCTGCTTGACATATATGGGAAGTCTATTCCATAGCATGGGCAGTCTCTGGGTTATGAACCTGTTCCCTCCAGTATGTTCTGTTGATTGTGGTAATGAGGCTGAAGTGTCTGGAGCGTGTGGTTCGGAGGGATTGGGATTTCTTCAGATGTAGCATTTCTAACAGAGCTGGGTCAGACATGGCTTTGTAAGTCAAGCAGATATTGCCTCTAAGTAGGAGATATGAGACAGAGAATTAATAGTCAATACCTTAGAGGTGATACATTCAAGCCAGTAATCAATCATCCAAGAATGGGTATATTCCAAATCCTTCATTAAATGTTTAACAATTGGCACAGACTTAAGAGAAAATGAGAGGTATAGATTTGTGTCATCAGCACAACAATATTACAAATGCCTTGCAGAGGAAGTCTGTAGGATAGTGAATGGTGTAAGCATGTTGCCCTGAAAGTTAAGCGAGTAACCGCCAGTGGAAGTGACTTCTGAGACTACTCTCTGCAACTATCTGGAGAGGACAGAAGCAAACAACTCCAAGACCACATCTGACATACTGCAACAATGCTTGAAATGATCCAGCTCGATGAAATCGTCCACTATCATAAATGCTGATGACAGACCAAGTAGGGAGAGCACAGAATAATGATGATGTGCTACCAAGATCATTAATGCTATATTAAGGAACATCTCAGTGCTGCCTAGCTCAAACCCAGACTGGAAAGAATCATTGATATTATTATCTGTTAAGTAAGATCACACCACTTTTTAAGAACCTTGCCTGCAAATTGAAGGTTTTAGTTAGATCAATAGTTCTAGAGTGTCATATGCTAGTTCCTCTTTTTGAGGATGGGAATAATCAAGGTCTTCTTTAATTGAGTTGTAAATACTCTGTTTTCAAGAGAGAAGCACAATCTAGTATAGAACTGAGTATAGTACCACCAGACAAGCTTGAAGACATGTTGGGACAAAGATGTAGTCCACAAACAGTAATGCACATAATCATAGCCAGCCTTAGGCATATGCCAACTAGGCAGCCGCCTAGGGCGCTGCTGTAGTAGGGGCGCTTTCCAGTATTTATTTGATGTAGGTAGACCAGGATGGGGGCACCAGGTGGTATGGTGGGGGGGGCACCGTGGAGCCCTTTTGCCTAGGGCACCAGTTGACCTAAGGCCGCTCCTGCACATAATGGGAACGATGATGATAAAAACATCATAATTGGATAAAAGAAACTCAGTCAAGGATGATCTCAAATCCATGGGACCATTGAAACTAATCTAGTAAGGACTTTGTGTGACCCAAGATCTGATATGGAGAACCTTGGCTGCAAAATACCAAGCAACTGAATCACATTTCTTGCTAGTTAAAGCCTTTCAGTCATAAGACAGGCTGGAATGCACAGTCTCCTCAACACATAGAAACGTGGAGCTGGCCAGTTTACTTCTGCTGAGATGCCTTTGGACAAGCATTTAGACTTTTTATGAGAGAGCTCAGCCTGATAGATTGAAAAATGATTATCCAGAGCAAATGTGTCCTTGAGCAGACCAGAAGAACACTCCTTTCATTCAATTTTTCCACCAGTTCTCCTGAACTTACCTAACTCAAAAGCTCAACATTAAAACATGGCTCACAGGGAACCAAGTAGACAAGCCACATAAAGTTTGGGACCAAGATAGGTACTGCCTAATTATAGACCTCTCCCAAATCATATGGACTGGTGGCACTACAGTCCTGAAGCTGGATAAGCAAAACAGGATTAAACATATTTGGATCAGACCAAGCATTTTGCACAAAACCCATGTCCAACGGATTTGAGCTTCATTTGTTTAACAATGAAGTGAATGTTTGAGTAATCTGGCCAAGTGATAAGTTCTATCACCAAGTCTGTTGTCATGAAATACAGTCGGAAGACAAGCTCCAAAGTATGACCAAATTTATATGCAGTGCAGGTAACCACCAGAGTAAACCCAAACCCTTTCATAACATACAGAAATTCTTCAACAAAAGCACTGACTCCTCATCAGCTGTGACGATGAAGTCTCTCACAGTGAGCTACTGGGGGAGGGGCTAAGCAACAAGGAGTCAAGGAGATCAAAGAACTCTTAATGGAGTCAACAAAATTGTCTAAAAAATATCTACACCCAAAATACAAATGCAGAGGTTTTAATGATCCTAGATGGCTATTCAAATCAAAGTTTTGTTAAATTAAAAACTTACAAACTGTGCAACAGCATTTGATCTATTATTGTACAGGAACCTGGGTGGAAACTTCCAGATATGCTCAGAATTAGTCCAAAATGATACAAAAATCACTGAACCCACAGACATTGCCAACATACTGGCAGACAGGTTCAGTGCAAACTTCACCTAAAGGAGAGATAACTATCCCAGCGGAGTGTAGCCTCCCGGAAATCTCAAAGCTGCTCTCTCTAAAGCTAAAAACACAGCATCAATGGGACCGGTTGGTGTCCCTGGCTGTGTGCTACACAAGCTAAATGAGGAATTAAACCCGCACATAAGGCAGCTGTTTAATCTCAGCCTTACCACAGGATACGTGCCCAAGGAGTGGCGACGGCAACTGTGGTCCCACTCCACAAAGGCGGTGCCTCAACAAGTCTAGTCTGCAAAGCTATGGAGAGGATTATAATGGAGCTCATAAACAAAGATATAGGGACTTGCAGACATTGGACCCGACCCAGTTTGTCAAGCCAAGGGCAGATCATGCCTTTTGAACTTGGTCGACTTCTTCAAAACAGTCACCAAGGCCATTGATGAGGAAAGGCAGTCCATACAGCCTACCTTGACCTTGCAAACACAATACCCCACTCGGTATTGTAGAAAACATACCAGCTTAAATGTAAACCCATATGTCACAAGATGGGTTGCAAACTGGCTTAAGGACAGAACCCACAGGGTTAGAGTTGCTGGCGCTATGTCAGACTCCAAGCCGGTCACAAGTGGTGTCCCACAGGGCTCGGTCCTTGGCCCCTATTGTTCGGCATCTACTTCTCAGAAGTACAGGCCAACATGGGAGGACTTTGGCTGACAAAGTTTGCAGACGACTGCAAACTGGGCCATAGTGGAAAGTGCATCGGACACGGATATCCTTCAGAAGGGACTCACGGAATCAGATAGCTGGTGCCAGAGCCATGGCCTGAAGTTAAACGCCAAAAATGTATAGTCATACCCTTCGGGAAAAACAAGGTAACCCCAAGCTACCATATAGGTGGCAATCCACTAAGCACAGAAGAGGTTATCAGGGACCTGGGGACCCAGGTTGACAGTGGCCTTTCTTTTGACACTCACGTTGCTAAAGTGGTTAGAAAGACCTTCTACATTGCCCACCTGATCATGAAGGGATTCACATCCAGATCTAGTAAGGTCATTGTTCCCTGTACTCTTCACTTATCAGACCAATGATCGAGTACAATGCCCCATTCGGGATGTATCTCACCCGACATCTGCAGCAATTGGAGAGACCCCAAAAGTTCCTCACCAAAAGGATAAAGGGACTCCAAAATCTGTCATATGCTGCCAGATTGAAGAAACTCCAGCTCTATTCAGTTGCATACCGTCTGCTCAGAGGTGACATGTGCCTGACATACAAGGCCATGTCCAACCCGAATTAATGGACATGCTCCACCTCAAAATCCAAATCCAACAAAACCACTAGAGCAAGCGACTTAAACCTTAGCACGGATATAAATAGGGCGTGCTGGAGGGATAGATTTATCACTCAGAGACTCCCTATGCTGTGGAATAAAATCCCGGTCCATGTGAGGCAGAGCACCTCGCTGGCTCTGTTCAAGAGAAATCTTGACCTGTGGATGGGAGATCGTAGGTTTACCAATCATCTCTGTGTCACTGCTGGATAGAGGCACAACAAACTAATGGTTACAGTATTTTTCATATAAGGCTAGGCTTATAAATGCCTTAGGGCAGATAGCCTAGTATAAACCTATGAACCTATGAACCTATGAACATATCTGTAAATTTGTAACTTTGAACTCAACTTATTTATACTGTTAGATGTAGTAGCTGTTGATCCCAAGTTATTACTTCATTACTGTTTACTTTATATGACCCATGCTTGTGTTTCATAAAAGGTAATTGTGAGGTCTGATACTGTATGTCATATGATACTCCTGGCTCTGTATTTAAAATTCAGTTCCAGAAATGTATATGTAAAAGGCTTTCACTATCTAAAACAATATCACTTGTTCTGAATCAGTTGCACCACATTATTTATATAAAACATGGACTATCTGTTGTAATTTATTTTTACTGCTAACAAATATTTGTATTTCTTTTTTTCTGATTTTACTCTCACTGTCTGCTAATCATCACTGCCCTCTCAGCCTACTTGCCAATTCATTTCCTCATCACCAATGGTAAGAGTCTGCCAAGAGAAGCCATCATTTAGGCAGTCATCAGGAGTGGTCTCTTTTGTTTTCTGTTTTGCCATATATCCCCACACACACTCTCAGCTATGCAAGGGAAGGGACATGCAATGGGCTGTTTGCACTGGATTTCACTCAGTTTCTCAAAGGACATTACCAGCAATCAGTTCCACCCACTAACTTCAAAGCAGTGAGGTGGTTTTCCTGGTCTCTATCAGAGAAATCCCACATTATCTGTGTGTGCACAGAAGACATACAGCCCTCCTCGCCATCCCAGGAGCAGTGAGTGGACAAAGCCACTTCATACCTCTCCCTCCCTGCTTGTTTCCTTCAGAGCTGGGGCCATTGATTACACTCCAGCTGCTTGGGTCACAGTCAGGGCCCCATTCATATCCACCTTGGAGCCAGGCAACAAATCTTTGTATTTTAATCATACTTGCCAAATGGCTTGGGTCATGACTGTAAAGGTCCCTTGGACCAGTTCACCTACCCAGTTAACAAACTAAGAAAGAAAGGAATAGTCCTCACACTGCTGCATTAATGGTGCACAAGGCGGCACACATATGTAGTTACTATACCTACTGCAAGCTCAACGAAGTTGGCAAAACCATCTTTGTTCTTAGTCATTTCAATGGACAGGTGGTAAATAATCACAACCCACCTCAGACTGATTTGGTTGCGGACACTGTACCACAGAAAATCTGCTAGAATAGGGCAAACATTGTTATCAGGTCAGGTCTCAGTGATAAACATCAGAGGCAAGCTCAGAGTCAAACTCTGCAACAAGTGTGATAAGATACGTGACGTGACTCATTTCAAATGGACCCAGTATTAAAATATACCACCTGAGCCAATGCTTGAACACAGTAAATCCCACCTATCATTGCCATGTTTATGGGATTCATGTGTATCTTATGTGAGACAGAGATGGACCTATCAGCATGACATTTTACGTCATAATAAATACTGCAGTGGACAGTTATTGGCTGTGGTCCTAGCCCTGGTGATCCCCAACATGAGTGACAACCACGGCTAATCCTGTACTTTCTATGAATGCTTTGCAAGTTTTCTAGAGTTGGGCTGGGTAGTTTTGGTAAAATTAAAATGATGAAGGGCCAATGAGTTGTTTCTGTCATATACTATAATGAAACCCATTGTCATTCAACAGAAATGATAACCAAAGAAATACATAAATGCAAAAATAAAACATTGCCCTGTTAAAAACAAGAAAAAGAAATTATTAAAACTGAGATTAATTATAGTAGAAACAATACCTTAATCACAATAAACTGTAACAATAAAAAATATTAAGCAGAATATTGAAACAAATGTCTGTACTAAATGTAAATATGGGATTGGAGCCCATAAGTAACTAAAATGAAGTAAGTGTTACAGCATATCCTTGTTTCTGTACATATGTGTATATGACAAAGAAGATGAGAAAATGTCTGTTAATAAGGAGAAGAGGTGGAACACCAGCCTTCACAGGTCAGCTGAAGCAATATCTCAAGAGTAGCAAACACCAGATTTTCTGCTTAGTATAAACTGTTATCTAAGCTTATAGTATAGTGGGTAAAACCAAGGCACAAAAAGTATTTTTTTTTGGGGGGGGGGGGCAGAAGGGTGATCAGTTAGAAGTGGAAGGCAATTTGTAGAATCAAAGAACAATGCCTCCAGGAGTCAATAGATAAAGAGTTATTACTATCGTAGTGGAAATTAATTTTGATATAGATCTCTAGGTATATTTTCACATAGTAGAACAGGAGCACTAAACAGGAGGGTGTTACAAGTTCTCTGATCTTGTGCAACCAAACGTGTAGAAGAAAACTGAATGCCATGTGAAGTATGCAATATCATACCCAAAAGTTTAAGAGTAAGAAGTGGAACAGTTAGAATAAAGCTGGAGCAAAGAATCTGAAATATCTTTACAACGTGTGTATTCTGAACCTCCGTCAGCACCTCAGTAGTTAAGTCAGTCATGCTAGAGTATTTGAAGATCAGATTCAAATCTAGCAAATTCCAGAGAGCAATATAAAAGATAATGTATCTCAAAATCCTTCTGCTGTGTGCCCCACTGCCTGGTGAAAACATTAAGTTGGTATGTTGTAATGCAGTTGCTGTAATGGTGGAGAAGAAGCAAAACTAGATGGGTAAAACATGATCAGACAGCAGCAGTGATTAGCTGTAATTAACAGCAGGTAACAGGCAGCACATAACTGCTGCAGGAACAGTGCAGCAGAACTAGATGGGTAAAACATGACCAGACAGCAGCAGTGATTAGCTGTAATTAACAGCAGGTAACAGGCAGCACATAACTGCTACAGGAACAGTGCAGCAGAACTAGATGGGTAAAACATGACCAGACAGCAGCAGTGATTAGCTGTAATTAACAGCAGGTAACAGGCAGCACATAACTGCTGCAGGAACAGTGCAGCAGAACTAGATGGGTAAAACATGACCAGACAGCAGCAGTGATTAGCTGTAATTAACAGCAGGTAACAGGCAGCACATAACTGCTACAGGAACAGTGCAGCAGAACTAGATGGGTAAAACATGACCAGACAGCAGCAGTGATTAGCTGTAATTAACAGCAGGTAACAGGCAGCACATAACTGCTACAGGAACAGTGCAGCAGAACTAGATGGGTAAAACATGATCAGACAGCAGCAGTAATTAGCTGTAATTAACAGCAGGTAACAGGCAGCACATAACTGCTACAGGAACAGTGCAGCAGAACTAGATGGGTAAAACATGACCAGACAGCAGCAGTGATTAGCTGTAATTAACAGCAGGTAACAGGCAGCACATAACTGCTGCAGGAACAGTGCAGCAGAACTAGATGGGTAAAACATGACCAGACAGCAGCAGTGATTAGCTGTAATTAACAGCAGGTAACAGGCAGCACATAACTGCTACAGGAACAGTGCAGCAGAACTAGATGGGTAAAACATGACCAGACAGCAGCAGTGATTAGCTGTAATTAACAGCAGGTAACAGGCAGCACATAACTGCTGCAGGAACAGTGCAGCAGAACTAGATGGGTAAAACATGACCAGACAGCAGCAGTGATTAGCTGTAATTAACAGCAGGTAACAGGCAGCACATAACTGCTACAGGAACAGTGCAGCAGAACTAGATGGGTAAAACATGACCAGACAGCAGCAGTGATTAGCTGTAATTAGCAGCAGGTAACAGACAGCACATAACTGCTGCAGGAACAGTGCAGCAGGAGAATAAAATGAAGAAGGTATCAGCAGCCAGTTCCAAATAAGCCAAGAGCAAAACCTCCAGCAGCCAAGCTGAACCAGATAGACATAGTCGTAAGAGAACAAACAGAAAATTGCAGATTTCAGTAGTCAGTTGTCAGGAATAGTTTAGGAAAATGATATATAATTGTAGTTTCAGAAACAGACAGCAACTCAAATTGTCACAAACTATAATTCAGATCAAAGAGAATTATGATTAAGTATCTGAATATAATTGCATTACTATGTGTTTGAGACATGGATGCCGAGAAATTCACCTCATGAACAAAGATCGGGTCTCGTGCTAGAGTAGCGGTTTACTATTTTGTCTTTTTCCCAATATAAAGTACAATCATGATGCTCCACAACTACAGTGCAATTAATATTTTAGAATTAATGACATATTCAGCAGTACAGTGTTAGTTAAGAATCCTAGTTAGTCTTAGTGACCATCTAACTACCTAGTTACTTAGACTTCATCTTAATCCCTCCCCCCCACAGACAAACCTTTTTCCATCAAACTCGCAACAAAAAAGAACTTCAGCACTCAGACTTTTATTTTACTATTACAACTTTGTCATTGGTCTCCACTCAAGGCTCTTCCTCTGGACACTGCCATACAATATGTCAACTCCACCTTCCTAGATATACTAAACAGGCTAGCCCCTTGTAAAACTACAAGAGTAAAATCTAATTATGCTCCCTGGTTAACAAAAGATACAAGAGATCTTCTCAAACAAAAAGACAAACTCTGGGCAACCTGGCACTCCATCAAAAATCAAAGAAACTTAGACCTATACAGACAACTTTGTAACAAAGCCAAATCCCAAGTTAAACTAGACAAAACAAAACTACTACTTGTATTACAGCAAATGCACAACAATAATCCCAGGATTTTCTGGACTCCTATAAACAAACTCCTTCACCCCAGACACTCATCAATCCCTGCCCCATCCTCCTCAAACAATAGTGACAACATCTCAACACAGCTCAACAGTTTCTTTACAAGTTCTGTTCATTCACTTTCCAAGTCTAACCTTACTACACCTCCATGCATTATAAATACTTCATATGACAGCAGCGATTCCTTCTCATTTAATCCCATTTAAGCTGACACCATATAAACACTTCTTTCCAAACTCATACCTAGTACCATGGCCATAGACAACCTCCCTACAGAATTCCTAAAAACAGCCACTGCTATTGCCTATCCCATCTGTATTCTGATCAGCCTCTCTATCTCAGTGCATTATATTCCCCCAAGCTGGAAAATATCTTATATCATTCCTCTGTACAAACGTGGCAACTCTACAAGTTCTCTAACTGCAGACCCATTGCTATCTTACCATCCCTTTCCAAAATATTAAAAAAGTGTATCCAGACACAACTTTTAAAGTACCTTTTATCTAAAAACCTCCTGTCTAACACCCAACACCGCTTCCACCCAAATCACAGCACCACAACTGTCCTAAGTTTCATTAACACCATAAACCAACAAAGAAATAATGGGAAGCTGATAGCCGCCATCTTTCTAGAGCTATATCCAAACTTTTTAATACTGTTTCCCATCAGAAACTTCTTGATGATCTTTCCTCCGTAAACCTCAGTCACTCCTCTCTAACACAGTTCCATAGTTACTTATCCAGCCAACGGCAAGCCGTCAAATGGCAGCAAGAACACTCAGCCCTACTACCTGTTAACGGGGGGGTTCCATAAGGCTCATTCCTAGGTCCTCTCCTTTTCACTATCGTCACAAACAGACTCCATACATCTACTGCCCTAGCCTCTGTCATTCAATATGTAGATGACTCTACTCTCATCTGCACTTCTCCTTCCCTAAATCATCTTGTCACCATTACACAACAGTATTTTCTATCTGTTGAAGTATGGCTATCCGACTCACAGCTGATTCTGAACCCTTCCAAAACTAAGCTGATGCACTTTTACCCCAGCCAGCAGACCACAAGATCCCCCTACCCCTTTTCAAATTCATTCCTCAAACAATGTCATAAAAACAACCATAACTCATACTAAATTATTAGGCATTCTAATAGACAATAATTTTAATGTTGATGTCCACCTATCCCATCAAGGAGATGCATACGAAACTTGGCTCATTATAAAGAATCAAGCCTTTCTTGACTAACAACTCAAGACAAGCAATAGCCAGAACTCATCCCCTCTCCACCCTACCATATGCCTCTCCTGTCTTCACTAACATTAGTAAAACTAATCTAACCAAGCTTGAAACCTGTAATAGTAAAATAGCCAAATTCGCCACTATCTCCCCACACAGGTCTCACTGCCGCTCCACATTTACATCATCTAAACTGGCTTGAACTACCCCATTGTTTAACTTACACACAACTCACCGACTGGTACATCAACCTGAAAAAACTCCTGCTTTTCAAACAATGCTTTTACTTTACACTAACACTCGTACACTTCATTCCTCAAACGAATCATTATTACAAGCCTCCAAATCCAATAACAAAGTTGGGAACTCCCTTTCCTCCAGCTACATCTCCAAAATATGGAATTCTACCCCCCCAGAACATAATAACTACTACCGACCCAATTCTCTTCAAAAACCAACTAAGAGTCTTCCTCAGAAACAACTGGCTCTGCCCATGGACTGGACCTGATTAAAGATCTTCATACCTGAATTAGCATTCTATGTCCATTACATCCATCCCACTTACTTATTAATTTCCTCTATCTTCTCTTCTGCAACAAAACTTCCCCCAACTTCTTCTCATGTACTTACCTTAACATTCCATCCCACCTAACCTCTCTCCTATTCTTCTTCCTTCTTTCTCTACCCTCCCCTCTACTCACTACTCCCCCTTTCTACCCCCTATCCTCCTCCCTTCTACTGTACCCTCTAGTCTACATTCTATTTCACTTCATCCATACTGTACATAAACTTCACATTGCTTAATTATTGTAGTGTACTTATTTGCCCTAATCAAGATTTACTTTATTTTCTAATTATTGTAATCGAATTTAATCAGTGCATCCTAATTTTACTTTAAACATTTACTCCATGCTATCCAATGTACTTTGAGCTTGTAGTAATTGTTTTACTGCAGTGAAGAAAATTTGTCTTGGTTTATGATTCCTTCAGGCATGTGCACCTCTTAACAAAGGTTGCTTGGACAGTGGAAAAGTCCATTACACTAGATTTAAGAGACAATATTTTGTAATATTTAATTGCTTTTTGTCTAAAGGTTTTGCAAAGATCTCTTAATAGGATGATGTGAGCTCTGTTATCACTTTTGTCTAATTCCATGAAGACCAAGATGCACCATAAACCATCACCAGTTATTCCGGTTCTGAAGTTAAGCCATTCTGGGCCCCACTACCACAAATGTCAGTAAATGCAAAAAAAAAAAAAAAAAAAATCACTGATTTTCATACCTCTCAACTGCACAGATTTTCAAAGAATGTCCAGATTTTTGCCTCATATTATTAGTCTGTTCCTCATACCATTTGTGTTTTTTTCTGGTAAATTATTGAATATTGAAGTCCCTAAATAATAGTAAATAAAGACAAACATTTCAGTTTCAGACTTTATATCCTTCAGAAAATATGTCATAATGCAAAACTTTTTATTCTAACAATGTTCTAGGTATATAGGAACAATGTTTACATTCTGTCCCTATTTTTGGGCCGTTGTCCCGCCATTCTTTCTGGCTTTGTTCAGATTTTTTGCACTAAGAGGTTGAGAGGCATGCTGATTTTTCTTGATTTACAGTGGATATAAAAAGTGTACACACCCCTGTAAAAAGGGTCTATATTAGATGAACGAACGCTTAAAAAGTTATAGTTGGCTAGCCATCAGGAAGCCAACGGCTGACAGCTACAATGTACTGCACATCATTACAACCCCCCCCCAAAAAAAAAAACAAAAACAAAAAAAACAAATCGACAAACAAAACACCCCCCATTGTGGGAGGCTGTGCCCCCCCCACCTCCCTACTTAAATATACCAATTCTGAGATTGCACCACAGTGGAGGACTGTCATAACATTACGCAGGGTGGACATCGAGACCGTACCATAGTGGAGGACTGTTACAAGCACAAACCAGTACCCTCGAGCCAAGGAACACCAAAAGTATTTTAACGTTCTTTATTTAAGGATAAACGTTTTCGCCTCCGCTATGCAAAAGCTTCATCAGAAACAACACAATAAAAAGTAAAAGCGCCACTTTTAAACAGTGAAAACATGATGTCATTTCCTTAGAAACATTGTTGCCAGGGTGAATCATACAAGGGGGATGTTCGCTCCAAAGGAAAAGTTAAGGAGTACAAATTTCTTAACCTTAGGAGTACATAAAATCCAATAAAACCATAACATTACATTCAATATTATGTATAGTGAAGGTCACAGAAGTCATTAAAAAATACATTTGTCATAAAACAAAGATAAAAATAAAAATGAAATGAGGAATGTCATCTCTTGTAACTTTTATATTTAAGTATAGAAGAAATGTTACAAGACTCATTCAAACCGGGGTATGAATAAGCATCCACCCCAATTTGCCACTCTAATTCTCTAGTCTCTAAAAATAGAGACTGAGGTCCACCCCTAGGGCCCATAGTAACATGTTCAATCCCCATGAATTCAAAACTGTGCCCTATGTTGTTAAGGATGTGTTTAGATAAAGCATTGTCAGTTTTTTTTATTTTTTATAGAGTAACAATGCTGGTAGATGCGATCACTGAACTTGCGGTCGGTTTTCCCTATGTAAAAACAAGGGCAACAGATGCAAAAGGCAGCATAAACAATAGATTTCATGTTGCAATTAATTTTTGAATGGATAGTATATTTCCTATCCCTAATTGTAAAAGAACTGCCCAGTCTTAAATATTTACATCTGTTGCAAAAACCACAGGGAACAGTACCAACCTGCCTAGTAAAATGAGTAGGTGAAATGGTTCGTTGAAGTAATTCCTTCAAGTTTTTCCCCCTCCTGTAAACAACAGAGGGATGTGGGCCTAGTTTTTGGAGTAGTATAGAGTTGTTGTGAATGAAATACCAGTTCTTTTTAATAATGGCCCAAATAGTACCAACTTGTTTACAAAAAGTTAACACAAAACTGGCATTAAAATCAGTTGAAGGGGGAATAGTAGTAACATTTGTATTGTCCCCCAATGGGCCATCCAGTACATCCATAACTGGTGTAGACCTTAAAGCGGTTGGCTCATAAACATTATTAAATAACAAAGGTTTATAAAAACCAATGTCTCTTTTCGTAGTGACCTCCTCTATAAGCTCATCAATCAACAGGGCGGGGTAACCCCTGTTAGAAAACAAATCTTTTAAGAAAGTGCACTCGAATTCAAAAGCTTCCAGTGTACTACACATACGCACAGCTCTTATCAATTGACCCTTGACAATTGATCTTTTTTGTTTGGGCGGGTGGTTGCTGGAGTAGTGTAAGAAGGCATTACAATAAGTTGACTTCCTGTGAATACAAGATGAAAAACAATTGTTAACCAAATCCTTCGCCAACCTGACGTCTAAATAGTCAATTTCAGTTGTTGAAAATTGATGAGTGAATTTTAAGAACGTAGAAGAACCGTTCATAGATTGAATCAGGTCAACTACATCCCTTTCATTACCATCAATCAGGATAAACACATCATCTAAAAAGCGCGTGTAATAGTTTACCATATTCTTAAACTTAGGGTTGGCTTTAAAGAATTCTTTCTCCCAATAAGCGACAACTAAGTTAGCCATACTCCCGCCACAGGGAGACCCCATGGCGATGCCCTGTTTTTGTAGGTAGTACTGGTTGTCAAAAAGGAAGAAGTTGGAAGATAAAATGATATCCAACAATTGGGTGACAATGGATATTTCTTCCTTAGTGGCCCCGAGGCTCACCAACATCATTTCGACCCATTCTACCGCTTCCTGATGCGGTATAGACGTGTATAGATCAACCACGTCGATTGTCAAAAAGTTGAAGGATGGGTCGAAACAGATGCTGTTGATGGTTTCTAAGAAGGACCAAGAGTCCTTACATATTTCAGGGATACCTCTTAAGTATTTGGAAAGGATACCATCGATGACTCTAGAAGATGGATGTGTGATGGCACATCTACCATCAACCAAGGCCCGCATTGGTGGATTCACAAGATCTTTGTGCATTTTAGGAATACCAAACATCACGGGTACTTTGGGAGATGAGATGTTGATAAAATTAAACATGTCAATATCAATCAAGCCATCGATAAACAGGTCCCTAAGGTATCCACTGATTTTCTTGTAAGACCCCACCATCTCATTCAAAGAAGAACGTTCATATGCTTCTGAGTCTAGTACTAAATGAATTCTCCTATTGTAATCACAGATATCAAAAATGACCAAACCCCCACCTTTATCAGGTTTCATAACCCTAACAGGCAACCCACTCAGATAATTCAAAGCCATTGTTTGATCGTACGAAATATTACTCTGGTGGTCAAGCCATTTTGCACTGTGAAACAGATGTCTAAGATCCAATTCACAGACATTTTCAAAGATGTTCAAGTTAGGGTGCAGTGGGGGATTAAAGGTACTGAGCAATTTAAACATTGGTCGCTCACTGTGTACATCATTGTTGAACAATACTTTTAAATTAGATTTACGTACATAACATTTCAAGTCGATCAATGTTCTAGCTAAACTAAGCTTTTGGTCTGGAACAAAGGAGAAACCTCTAGACAATAATTCAACCAATTCTTGGTCGACACAAAAACTTGAAAAGTTATAAACTTTAAAGTCACCTTTTTTGTTTAATAAGATGGTGGGTTTATTCCGATATACTAATGGGTCTTCTTCCCAATCATTAGAAGGAGTTAGTTGTTGCGGTTCTGCCGGTGTTGGGGTCTGTTGTTCCTTCCCCCTAAAAAAGGTCTCCGTTGAGTTTTATTGTTAAAGTTATTTTGGTGGTTCTGGTTGTTAGCCTTAATCCTACTACTTCTCCTTAGTCCCTGGTTCGAAGTAGCAAGGCCCCCATCGACATGATGATCATTATCCAAATTTTCATCCATGGGGACCATGGCAGTAGTGTCAACACTACGATCCATTTCATCATTCCGATTGGTGTTATTAGAACTGTTTTTAACAAGGTTGGGATAAGCAATACCTTGCTGGTAGGCTTTCCTATCCCTCACTAATTTTTTAGACTTGTTGAATTTCAACTTCACGATAAGCGCATCTATACTAGAAAAAATACGTTGGTAGTCATACTTATAGCGCAAAAAATTCACGTCAGTCTTTATAGTGTTGTCAAGTTCCTCAGTTTCTGTCAAGAGGTTCCTTATGTAGTTGTTGTAGTGCTTGATCATAAGTTCAAGCAACTCTGACCCTTGACGGTTAAATAAACTCGACAAGTCATCAAAAAATACTGAGTCCCAAAGTAAACTAGTGGGGGAAAAGGAACTCCTTAAGCCCTTCGGTATGATTTTTTCAGCAAGACATTGCTGAAAATAGGCCACCTCCAATTGTAATTTCTTAATTCTTAACATCTTACTATCAAGAATTTTTAATTTCTCAGAGATGTTATCAATGGAGTTACCTGTGTCCAAAACATGGGTCGGTGAGCCACCAGACAATGACATGCCGAAACCAAAGCACTCGGTATTACCAGCCCAGTCGGAAAACGAAGGTACACCGATTGATAAATAGTTATTATCAGCTGTAGGGTCCTCAAGTGATTGCTGTTGTGCCTCAATGTTTAAGTCAGTTAGACGAGGCATATGTAGATCGCCCGTAGGTCCCAAACCATAAGTTCTATTTGTAGGGGCACCTCGTAGATAATCCGCCCTCTGCGAAGAAGGCTGAGCGCCAGAAGACAAACAATTCACATTACGGCCATTAGGCAAAGCTTGACCCGCTGGTATGGATACACTCATGTTAGCAAGACCTGGATCGCCCAGAAGATTACTGGACGAAGGAGCAGAATTACTAGAGAGCTGAACACGCATCACGTTCGCTTGGTCCACTTGATTCAACGGCACACTTTTCATTTCAATAGCGTCCAACCGTTTGTTGAGATGCTCCAAACGCTGGTTAAGCGAACCAAGTAGAGTTTGAAGGTTAAGAGGTTCATCGGTATGATGAGTTTCATCAATGCCAAACAAATTAGGTGTCCTTGGACTCCCAGAGTCTCCGACCAACATACTAATGAAAACACGAATAGAAAGACTGTTACAAGCACAAACCAGTACCCTCGAGCCAAGGAACACCAAAAGTATTTTAACGTTCTTTATTTAAGGATAAACGTTTTCGCCTCTGCTATGCAAAAGCTTCATCAGAAACAAAGAACTGTAGAACAAACACACAAACTCCAAATTACGAAAATTAGAAGTGCCAACACAAACCACGGACGGCGGCTCCTTCAGCCCAAGTCTACGAACCACAGCTTTCTTCTGCCAAGGTCTACGGACCGCAAAAAGTACCAAATTCAAAACAAACAGCTGCTCCACAAGTACTTTAAATATTTTATTCCACAAACTCAGATTTCGTGAAACGCATAAAGCGTTTTTCGTTTGAATCAGTGTTCAAACTTCTTCAGACAAACACTGGTTATCGCGCCAGTGCACATTTAAATACTACCATGTGATGATGTCATAAAATCTTAAACAAACAGTCATATTTAAAAACAAACCATATACATATAATTTATACCTAATCAAGTGTATATTAGTATAAACTGTATGTTATTATATTAATGTATTATACCTTCCCCTTAAATAGTTGACATTTTTAACATGTTTTCTAAAATATATATGTATATATGTATATTCATCTAAAGACCAAAATACAATGTTATCCTAAAACTTCTTCAATTATATGCTATATTATATATTAAAATCATTTATTCTTTTAAAATATTAAAACCTTATTTAATACTAACTTCTTAATACATAATAACTAGGACAAGAAAGTCTGTACAGGTGAAAAACCGACCAAATGTTTTGTATATATAATATCTCCCTTAAACTATACCTAATGACTATGATTTTTATTTTTTAATTTTTTAATTTTTTGACTTTAGTGACTTCAAAATTTTGAACAGTAACATGTATTTCACAACAATATTTTCATTACCTAAGTAAACTTTTTAGTTTTAATATACATGTAATTGAACAAACTTCATTCAATCCTGGGTCCCTACAAGATGTCAAACGTAGTTGCCATTCTAGTTCTTTTTTCTCAAGAACCAACCTCAACACATTTTCATGTATCAGGTCTGTGTAGTTTGTTTGTACTTGGTCTATAACCATAAATTTAAATGTGAATGTGTGTCCTGTATTTATATTACAATGTCTTGCCAAAGCATTTAAATTTATGGTTATAGACCAAGTACAAACAAACTACACAGACCTGATACATGAAAATGTGTTGAGGTTGGTTCTTGAGAAAAAAGAACTAGAATGGCAACTACGTTTGACATCTTGTAGGGACCCAGGATTGAATGAAGTTTGTTCAATTACATGTATATTAAAACTAAAAAGTTTACTTAGGTAATGAAAATATTGTTGTGAAATACATGTTACTGTTCAAAATTTTGAAGTCACTAAAGTCAAAAAATTAAAAAATTAAAAAAATAAAAATCATAGTCATTAGGTATAGTTTAAGGGAGATATTATATATACAAAACATTTGGTCGGTTTTTCACCTGTACAGACTTTCTTGTCCTAGTTATTATGTGTTAAGAAGTTAGTATTAAATAAGGTTTTAATATTTTAAAAGAATAAATGATTTTAATATATAATATAGCATATAATTGAAGATGTTTTAGGATAACATTGTATTTTGGTCTTTAGATGAATATACATATATACATATATATTTTAGAAAACATGTTAAAAATGTCAACTATTTAAGGGGAAGGTATAATACATTAATATAATAACATACAGTTTATACTAATATACACTTGATTAGGTATAAATTATATGTATATGGTTTGTTTTTAAATATGACTGTTTGTTTAAGATTTTATGACATCATCACATGGTAGTATTTAAATGTGCACTGGCGCGATAACCAGTGTTTGTCTGAAGAAGTTTGAACACTGATTCAAACGAAAAACGCTTTATGCGTTTCACGAAATCTGAGTTTGTGGAATAAAATATTTAAAGTACTTGTGGAGCAGCTGTTTGTTTTGAATTTGGTACTTTTTGCGGTCCGTAGACCTTGGCAGAAGAAAGCTGTGGTTCGTAGACTTGGGCTGAAGGAGCCGCTGTCCGTGGTTTGTGTTGGCACTCCTAATTTTCATCAGAAACAACACAATAAAAAGTAAAACCTCCACTTATAGTGGAGGACTGTAAGAATGGTGAGATGGTGAATGTTCTGATGTCAGCCGTTGGCTTCCTCACGGCTGGCCAACTGTAACTTTTCGAAACTCCTTGTTTCGACATTCTCAGGTTTCGCTTAGATGAACGTTCGCTTAAAAGCTGTTGAGCATGTCATACTGAACATTTTAAGCGTTCGTTCATCTAACAGGGAACCTGTAAAAATGCCAGGTCTTTGTGATATAAAAAACTTAGACCACAATAAATAATTTCAAAACTTTTCCCACCTTTAATGTGACCTATAACCTTTACAATTCAATTGAAAAACAAACAAATCTATTAGGGGAAAAAAATATAAAAAATGAAAAACATACAATAAGCTGGTTGCATAAGTGTGCACACCCTTAAACTAATACTTTGTTGAAGCACCTTTTGATTTAATTACAGCATTCAGTCTTCTTGGGTAGGAGACTATCATCATGGCACATCTTGACTTGGCAATATTTGCCCACTCTTCCTTGCAAAACTGATCCAAATCTGTCAGATTGCGAGGGCATCTCTTGTGCACAGCCCTCTTCAGGTCACCCCACAAATTTTCTATTGGGTTTAGGTCTGGGCTCTGGCTGGGCCATTCCCAAACTTTAATTTTCTTCTGGTGAAGCCATTCTTTTGTTGATTTGGATGTATGCTTGCGGTCATTGTATTGAAAGGTGAAATTCCTGTTCATCTTCAGCTTTTTAGCAGATGCCTGAAGGTTTTGTGCCAAAAGTGACTGGTATTTGGAACTGTTCATAATTTCCTCTGCCTTGACTAAAGCCCTATTTCCAGCTGAATAAAATCAACCCCAAAGCATGATACTGCCACCACCATGCTTTTGGTGATGCAAAGTGTTGTTTTTGCGCCAAACATACCTTTTGGAATTGTGGCCACAAATTTCAACCTTAGTCTCATCAGACAATAACACATTTTCCCACATGCTTTTGGGAGTCTTGATGTATTGTTTTGCAAATTTTAGTCGGGTCTGGATGTTTTTCTGTGTAAGAAAAGGCTTCCGTCTTGCAACCCTACCCCATAGCCCAGACATATGGAGAATATGGGAGATTGTTGTCACATGTAGTACACAATCAGTGCTTGCCAGAAATTCCTGTGGCTCCTTCAGTGTTTCTGTAGGTCTCTTGGCAGCCTCTCTGACCAGTTTTCATCTTGTCTTTTCATCAGTTTTAGAGGGACGTCCAGTTCTTTGCAACATCACTGTTGTCCCATATTTTCTCCACTTTTTTGATGACTGTCTTCAATGTATTCCATGGTATATCCAATGCTGTATAAATTTTTTGTACCCTTCTCCTGACTGATACCTTTCAACAATGAGATCCCTTTGATGCTTTGTAAGCTCTCTGTGAACCATGGCTTTTGCTGTAGCAGGTAACTGAGTAAATGTCAGGAAAATCCTATTAGGACAGCTGAACTTTATTTGAGGTTAATCAGAGTCTCTTTAATTGATAGCAGGTGTGTACCCAAGAAGACTGAATGTTGTAATTAAATCAAAAGGTGCTTCAACAAAGTATTACTTTAAGGGTGTGCACACTTATGCAACCAGCTTATCATACGTTTTTTTATTTTTTATACTTTTTCCCCTAACAGATTTGTTGTTTTTCAATTGAATTGTACAGGTTATAGGTAAAGGTGGGAAAAGTTTTGAAATGATTTATTGTGGTCTCATTTTTTTATATCACAAAAACCTGACATTTTAACAGTGGTGTGTACACTTTTTATATCCACTGTATGTTAGCATACTTGTGTTTCATTGTTATAAGGCTTTTTCTGGATTGTTAGAATCTAACGGAGGATCCCAGTTAGTAGTGTACAAGCATAGAAGGGATACATTCTTAAGTTATAGATTTGGAATTCTGGTAACAGTAGTGCTATAATATATTCATTTGCAGGGTCTATATTATATAAGCGAACATACTGAATTGTGAACACTATATAATCGACCCACAATCCCCGAAAACCCAAAATGTCGAACACACAGATCAGCGATTTTTGGGAAAAATCGCTGATCCTTAAAAAAAAAAAAGAAATCAAAACGCAAAATAAAATGGAGGGCTTTGCCTACACCCTGCTACTTAAATATACCAACTCCGAGATTGCACCATAGTGGAGGAAATGGCAAAGTCCCGAAAACGTCCCAGTGATTTTTTTCCCTAGGAAAAAAATCGATGTTACGTGCTTTCGGTATTTTGCCTTTTCGCGTAATGACATTTGACTAAACAGCGTTCGCAGTTCATTGCATTCGCTTAAATAATAAGGACCCCATTTGCAGGGTCATTGGTAGAGAATCAGTGAATACTCATCAACAGAGCATTAATGTGTTTCTTGTGAGAGCATTCTGCATTCTTTGTTTGTTAATTATATGTCTAAACTTCTAGAATTCCTTGTGGTATGATTTGGTCTGGCAGGTTCACTTGCCTTTTTAACCATTGTTTTCAGTATTAGAGTCAGAGGCTCAGAAGGCAGTAAGTACACTTGACTCTGATATTGAAAGATCAGGTGGTTGTAGGTTCAATCCCCCGGCAAAGCAGTATGAGGGGTTGCTGTATAGCTGAGGTGCCACCCTTAAGATGAGATGTTAAACTGAGATCCCATGTGCATTTGTTGGTGATAGATCAGGTAGAGGTGAAAGATTCCATGTACTTATTAAAAAAGACTAGGAGAAATGTTACACTTATACAACCATTATATAATCATTTACAAACTTTTCATAATCATAAATGTAAATACAAGAATCTTAAAACAATACAAAAATACATGTCTAAGTGTATAACTTGAGAAATAAAAAGACCCATTTAGTTAGTTTTTTTTTCCAGAAACAAACTACCCTAATCTAAATGCCTCTATACCGCCTCATATTTTGCTTTTGATATGTAGTAATCATTTTCCTACAAAAATCGTTATATATTAATAATTTTCCTAAAAGTATAAATGGTTTTACTAATTTCCCAGAAATGTTTACCTAGAATTCCTTCACCACCATACTCCTAGAAACTTGAATGCCATTTTCTATTGCCTTTGAATTAGAAACAAAACAAAAACAGCACATCAGGTCATTAAAAAGAGCCTGTAATACTAGTGGGTAGAACACAGTCAGTATTCATTATTTTTCACATATTCTATCTCAGACGTCATAGTACATTCAGCCTGCATTTAAGAATAAACAAACCATACAGTTGAAAACCCCTAAATTATTCTGATTTGTTTTCCTGGCAGAATGAATTAAAATACCTGTCAAAATGTCATTGCTAATAAACAAAACCAACTGCTGTCACCCATCCAAAACTTGATAGTCCATTTGTCTATTACATTTCTAGCCAGATTCAGGTCTCGGTCACTAACTCACATCTCTCAGACTCATTATATAATTTCTTAAACTTGCACTGTTGGACATAAACCATCACGTACAAGTTCTAAGCCATGGACCACCAAGTTCAAATGGCTATCACCCAGACCTTTCAAATGTCTCTATTTTTGAGGAACTTTTCCTATTTTCAGGCTTGACATACCCCTTCACACAATTTTCTGAATCCTCCTCATCACATGCAATTTTTGAAGCTGTCTAGTACAGAGAAAACCAGGCTACATGATCAACATGCTGATGGCAACAATAATTTAAAGAAAGAGGGGCCGCATCTTACATCTTCCTTTCAAAGAAGCAAAAATAAATGACGTTGTGCAGTAGAATTTGTACAATGCAGTTCATTAAAGTTTACAAATTTCTTTGATTTTGCGTTCATACTTTTCTATCCTTATTATCACTCACTGTTTTTTTAAATATGTGTTTCTGACTAGTATCCCAAATTCTTACACGAACTGGAGAGAGTTATAAGCTATCTGATATTCAAATGTTATGCTAATTAGATGTCCATAGTTTTAACTGGATGTTCCTATTTTTCAACAAGGTTGTAGCCAGGCATACTCTTTGTGCTCTAAAGAGTGCAATTTTTTTCTAAACCTGTTAAAAACATTGCGGCCTTATCAAGCCATACAATGCCTATAACCATCTAGATTAATGCTTCTAAAAACATGTATATAGCTTGCTTACAGAGAAGACTACAAATCTTAGAACAATAGCTCTTATAGTTTTTGACTGAGCAGCTGAAAATGTTAACACACATTAAATCTGGGGTACAGTGGGGCAACAGCTCAAGTGATATGACCACTTTTTAAATGCTAGGTAGTTGGGAGGGTAGCAGTAAGTATCTGTGAGTACAAAATGGAATGCACTCGTTACACCGCTGCTTTAAAAGGAACTTTGTTCCTCTCTTCAGTGCCTGCAGGTTGATAGGTAAGCTATTACAACAAATGTGCACATACTAGAAGTAACTTTATTTACATTCGTCTACATTACATCATCATCTTAACCCTCCATGGAGGGGTCTTTTTCATCATTTGGAAATTAGCAAGTCCTACCCTTAACTAAAAACTATAGCCTTGCTTGCTGGTACAGTGGCAATGCTGGCATTCTTGGTTTGAAGAGATAAGAGGTGAAGGGTTGCCTGACAATTGAAGGAAGAGCATCCAGTCACCAGCTCTCCTTCCTTATAGGGAAGACGTGAGGTTTGATACGACAGAAGTACCCCTTAGAGTAGTCAAGCTCTAGCTTGGAGTGAAGCAAGCCAATAAAACAAATGATCTTCAGACACATTGGGAGCATAGGCCTAAATTTCAAAATGCACTTGCTCGAATCACTCCTTAAAATGGAGAACATTGATATTTGTGCTGTAACAGAGACCTGGTTCAAGGCAGGAGAAAGCACCCCTGCACTACCAGGCTATAACTAATTCCACACCTTTCAGCCCCAGAACTTAGACCAAAGCTCCAAAGGTGGTGGTGTTTCCATATTCATAAAGGATGCACACACCTCCAGACTGTTAGCCCAACATAACGCATCAGAGATACTTCAGGTGCAGCTAACATTGGGTAAGACAGTGATTCAGGTCATAGCCTGCTATAGGTCCCCAATCATGTCCCAAGACTCACACTCCCTGTTCCTAAGCACCCTGGAGAATATTAGGGTCCAACCTAACACTTTCATACTGGGTGACTTCAACTATCCCTCCATTAACTGGGAAAACTACTCATGTATCAATTCACTTGCCAAACATTTTTTGGAATTTATTAATTCCAATGCCCTGGACCAGCTCATTCTTACCCCCACTAGAGGTAGCAACATCCTTGACCTGGTCATTACTAACATGAGCGACCGTTGCTCTATACCAAAAGTCAACTCCTCCCTGGTTAGATCTGACCATAAACTAATCACCTTGGAAATCTACATCCCTCCCTCCCACCCACCCACCCAAAGGTAACCACCAAGAGAAACTTCTCCAAAGCTAACTTTCGGCTCCTAAAAACAGAGGTGGCTAACTTCACGGCACCCATGCAATTGGAGAACAGCTGCATGACTGCTGAATCATACACTAATGCCTTGTATAAATCTCCATGGCAATACCCAGATTTGCTTGGAGCTATTTCACAATGGCACCTCCTATAACAAGCCAATAGATATTGCCAATATACTGCCCGACAGATTCAGTGCCAACTTTACCCCTCTCTCCCCCACCAAAGGACCAATCACAATACCAGTAGATTGCCAGGTACCCAGCATTACTGCTGCACAAGTTAAAACAGCACTGTCCAAGGCCAAGAATACAGCTTCTATGGGACCTGACAATATCCCTGGCTGTGTTCTACATGAACTACAGAGTGAACTGGCACCTCACCTATGTGCCCTGTTCAATCACAGCCTCACCTAAGGCTGTGTCCTTACCAAATTGTGCACTGCTACAGTCATTCCTCTCCACAAAGGAGGAGCGAATACAGACCCTGGGAACTATAGCCCCATTAGCCTGACATGTCTGATATACAAAGCTATGGAACGCATCATTATGGACCTAATAAACAAGGATATAGGGAATCTTCAAACTTTGGATCCCACACATATTGGTTTTGTGAAGGGTAGATCATGCCTGCTCAACCTGGTTGACTTCTTTGAGTAAGTCACCAGAGCTGTGGATGAAGGCAAGGTGGTTCATACACCCTACTTTGATCTGGCCAAGGCCTTTGATACCATTCTCCACTCAGGAATCATAGAAAAACTCACTAAGCAAGGTATCAACCCGTATATCACTAGGTGGGTTGCAAACTGGCTCACAGATAGAACCCACAGTGTGAAAGTAGCTGACTCCAAGTCATACTGCCAGCCAGTCATGAGTGGAGTCCCACAGGGTTCAGTACTGGGTCCTCTCCTGTTTGGTATCTACTTCTCTGAAGTCTAGCCAACACAAAGGGACTCTGGCTGACAAAGTTCGCAGACATTGCAAGTTGGGTGCCATAATTAACTCCCCAAGTGATGTTGATCTCCTACAGAAAGGACTCACTGAGGCCAATGACTGGTGTCAGAACCATGGCCTTAAGCTCAATCCCAAAAGATGTGTTGTCATCCCCTTTAGGAAAAACACGGTTCCCATGATTTACCACATCGATGGTAGTCCAATGAACACAGAAGGCATTATAAGAGATCTGGGAACCCAGGTTGACAGCAACCTCTCTTTTGACCACCACATTGCCACTGTGGTCAGAAAGTCCTTCTATGTGGCACATCTCATTACTAAGATTTTTTTTGGATGGTTTTGCATCCAGGAAGAAAGAGGTCATTGTCTCCATTTACTCATTAGGCCAATCATCGAGTACAATGCCCCATTTGGCATGTACCTCACTAGACACCTGCAACAACTGGAGAGGCCGCAAAAGTACCTCATAAAGATGATCCTAGGCCTTTAACACTTGTCCTATATGGACAGACAAAAAAACTCCAACTATTCTCTGTCCCATATTGCCTACTTAGAGGCGATCTCTGCTTGACTTACAAAGCCATGTCTAACCCAGTTCTGTTAGAAATGTTGCATCTAAAGAAATCCCAATCCCTCCGGACTACACAATCCAGAGAGCTCAAATATATTACCACAATCAACAGAACAAGTTAGAGAGACAGGTTCATAACCCAGAGCCTGCCCATGCTATGGAATAGACTTCCCATACATGTCAAGTGGAGCACCTAATTGGCCATCTTCAAGACAAATCTTGATGAGTGGATGGGAAAAAGAAAATTCACCCCGGGGATCACTCCAGTGACTCTAGTCGACAGAGGCACTGGGAACTAAGGTTGGGTGGCACAGTGCCAGGGTAATCCTATGGGCTAGGCTTGTAAAGGGTCCACGGCCATTAGCCTAGTACACACCTATGAACATATAAAGCATCCACACAGAGTTAGACAGTCACACTGCAGGTACTGTTTCTTGTACTTGGTTGAGAAAGATTTAGGGGCAACCTGGAGCCTCTTTTCAGATTATGACTAGAATTTTTTCACCAGCCTCACTGAAAACAGAGAATAACAGTAAGACTTAATGTCAGTTATAGAGAGGGCAATCCAATGGGGTGCTAAGGAAACTGCTAGCTGGAGAAGTGAGAAGGCGCATACACACACACACACACACACACACACACACACACACACACACACACACACACACACACACACACACACACGCACACGCACACATATATATCTGTCTGTGTGTGTGTGTGTGTGTGTGTGTGTGTGTGTGTGTGTGTGTGTGCATGTGAGTGTATGTATATAGGATCAATATCATATAATCAAAGTATTGCCACTAAATATTCTGCAAACAAAATACCCAAAAATGTAAGCACTAATGAATTTATAGACTAGCTAAACAAAACAAAAAACAGTAAAAACATGTTTTTGCATGGATGGCTGCACCCCTGCAGACCCACATGGGAGACTGAACTTTTGCACCCCTGCAACTTTAACTAGACTACCTCTGAAATCACATAACATTGGGGAAAAAGGATAAATCACTGTCTCCTGATCTCAGAAAACTACCATCCAAATCATCACCTTATAGCACAAATGAATGTCATCCAAATATCCATTGTTATTCATTTTCACACAAATTAAACACAACCTAGCTTGTGCACTACTGGTATTTTGCACAAACACAACCACTATGAGGAAATGTGTATTGATAAAATGCACTAGTACTAGCTATCAATGAGAAGTGCACCAATGAAATCCATACACTAGCAGTTATATAATCAACAGTTTTAACCACTGGAGTATCTATCTGTGTGTGTGTGTGTGTGTGTGTGTGTGTGTGTGTGTGTGTGTGTGTGTGTGTGTGTGTGTGTGTGTGTGTGTGTGTGTGTGTGTGTGTGTGTGTGTGTGTGCGTGTGTGTGTGTGTGTTTGAGTGTGTGTGTGTGTGTGTGTGTGTGTGTGTGTGTGTGTGTGTGTGTGTGTGTGTGTGTGTGTGTGTGTGTGTGTGTGTGTGTGTGTGTGTGTGTGTCTGTTTTTGTGTGTGTCTGTCTGTCTGTCTTTGTGTGTGTGTGTATGCATGTGTGCATGCATGCGTGCGTGTGTGCGTGCATGCACGCATGTGTGTGTGTGTGTGTGTGTGTGTGTGTGTGTGTGTGTGTGTGTGTGTGTGTGTGCGTATGTGCACGCATGCGTGTGTTTGTTCTTCAGCTATGTTTGTCTACAGTTTCTGACCTATCTCCCTCCAGCCTACATGGTCAAATCTTGTTCAGTTTACAGCATTTAAGGTTATGAGCTTCTTATGAGTGTCATCTTGCAGTCCTGGGCTTAACAACTTTGATCTCCATTTACCACCTGTGCGACTTTGAGCTGTTTATGTGTTTCCTCCTGTAGTCCATAGTACAGGGTGATTCCATCTTCATCTGCCTATTGTGTGACTCTGAGCAAGTCACCTAACCAGTCAGTGCTTCCACATCACTCCTGAAAACAGGTACTTGTGCCTAGAGGGTTTACTTGGCAAATAAATATTTAAACAGATTTTAGCTTCTGACCAGCACATTACCCTAATGTCTTATTATGTATGATGAGGCATTTAAAAAGGATGCAGTATCTTTTTCCTCACATTTCCTCTGCAGAGGTGTGGATAGGGAAATCATCAGAGGGGTCCTTTTCATTAACTTACACACAGCCTTTGATTTCCTGCCCGACCACCTCTTAATGACTGAACCTGTGAAATATAGACTATGCCCTACAGGAGTATAAAGGTACTGCAGTTACTTACAGTACAGAACATAAGTGGTATGGGTTAGTGATGTCCTAGCATCCTCCACAGCATATCCCATCATGTTCTACTGAGATCCACCTTGCCCCCTTCTGTTTGTTGTTTGCACCAGTACCATTAAAGCACAGTTATAACTAATAATTCCTTTATGCAGTCATATCTTAATGGTGATAATCTGGCACTCTTTGTTGCTGATTGTTACCACACCAACATTATGAACGCACTGAATGGTGACCTAGGGCTCACCCACCAGCCATTATTAAAGAAATACAGAACTTAACGCAGCATCAACTTTGCAAAATTAAGGAAGATTCTTTTTATTTTTAACACCAAACTCAGGATAACCCTAGTGGTTTGGAAACTCCTTCCCACTATCAGAGGAAGCTCAGATAGTCATAACCAGTCTACAGCTTGACATGTCTCTTACCTCTTCCCTTCACACTGGTAAAATATAAAGTAAACTATATGTGACGCCCATGCACTGGCCCAGCAATCAAGGAGCCTCAAGCCTCACCACTAACACCAGTGAGGGGCGCCAATATAGGGGAAGATAACAAATACACACACAGGAAAGTACAATTTTCCTTAAGAGCACACATAGATCACAGTCAGTCTGGGGCTGGTTTCTCCCTTTCTCTCCAGATCCCCAATAAAACTCCCCACTGGCACAACTATAGGGTCCAGATCTCAACCTAGTGGGCAAGCTAAACCCTCCAGAACCCTCTTTCCAACCAGTGCTTTGTGTCCCTGTCCAAGTAGCTGGCAGACATACACTTTGAGATATGAGTTATATACAAATGCACAGACACTCCTGAGGAAGGCTGGCACAGATTCTCCAGCTGTGCCCCCTTTCTGCCCAGTTTAAATGGTAGTACCAGCTGCCACCACCCACTAATATTTATCAGCTACTAAAAATACCCTTACTAAAGGGTGTCCAATTATTACTGTGCAATATTATTATCCAAATGGTAAGTGTGACTGAACAGCAAGGCTTATTTGGGGTGGCTTGGGCAGTATCACTATATGCATGCAATGTACTCTAGAGCTTAACTTATCTCTACACAAAACAGCCACAGTTGAAAGATTTAAAAATAATTAATAATAAATGATAAAAACACAAGACAATACTTCTTACTACACAGTGCTAGTCAAGAGTTCAGACACAGGAAAATGCATAAAATAATACAGTAGAATAGTTCCGACATCAATACAGAAAACAACTGTCTAATTTTCCTATTTTCTAACTATTTCTAAAAGAGACACTGAAGTCTAAGATCCTACTTACATACAGAACACAGGCAGATACTGGTGAGCTGGATGTTCTCAAGACAAATGCAAAATGTCTTCTGATTCTCTCTCTTTAAATTGATAACACAGTGCTGCTTCACATTACATCATTCTTAACAATTTTCTGTTTTTCCCAGGCTAACAGAAACTCAGAGGTTAATGCCCCTTTTGATCTTGCAGCTGGTTAGGAAGCCAGAGCAATAAAAGAAATTATACATGTAAATTCTAGCCATTAACTCTGGCCTCAAAACAATAGGAAGAATTCCTTCATTTAGACATCTGGCTCTGAGATTTGACATCAAACAATTACACAATGCTTGACTTATCAGCTTTCCTACAGCAGAGTGCACTGCTGTTACATTTTTGCAGTTCCACATTTAACACAATTTTTCCCATTTAAGAGAACAAGCCTGTGGCTTATATTAATATTTACAAATGCCAGAATTATCTACAAAATTCTATCTGGCTAGGCTCGCAGCCTTCACATATCTTCACACTATAATCAATTTTTTTCTGATCAGGGTGTTATTAATATACACAAAAGAACAGTAAAACATACATAAGGAGAATGTTCCATTTTAGATCAGCTATATATAACTTACCAGATAATTAAATAGACTAGCAGTCAACAGCTTTAACCACTATAGTAATCAAGCTCTACATAAAACCGTTACCTCCTTAGGTGTCAAACCAGTTTGCACTATATTAACTATGTACAGCAGTACTGATAAACATGAGTAGTGGAGGTGGGTCTAAAGGAAGCTATCACCATACAAATACATACCGGGACTGTCAGCTGTAATAGTGTTTAAGGGTTTTGATGCAAACAGTCAAGAGGAGGGGGTCATGGGCAGATCAAAACTACACATTAAGAGTCTGCCTGGGATGACATGGTCGACAGATCACGATGCTTTGCCAGACATGGTCTGCACCTGTCATCCCTGGGATTCCGGATACTGGCTAAGGATATTGCCACCCCTATGGTGCCTTTTTTAGGTAAGGTTCAAATGACAAATTCACCACCATAACAGGAACAGGCAAGCAAAAACGAAGGGTAATGCTACTCAATGCGAGAAGTCTAAATCTCAAAATGCACTCACCCGAGGCACTCCTTAAAATGGAGAACATCGATATCTGTGCAGTGACTGAGACCTGGTTCAAGGCTCCAGAGAGCACCCCTGCATTACCAGGCTATAACTCATACCACACTTTTTGGCTATCTAACCTGGACCGGAGCACCAAAGGCGGAGGTGTGTCCATATTCATTAAGGATATCCACACCTCCAGGCTAGCTGCTCAGCATAATGCAGCCGAAGTTATCCAAGTGCAACTAACTCTGGGCAAAATTGCAATCCAAATTGTAGCTTGGTACAGATCCCCCACCATGCCCCAGGATTCCCACTCCTCTTTTCTTGATATACTGGAAAATATTAGGGTTTAACCAAACACCCTAATAATGAGCGATTTCAACTACCTCACCATTAACTGGGAAAACTACTCATGTACCAACTCCTTCGCTCAATGCTTTATTGAATTCATAAATTCCAATGCCCTGGATCAACTTATCCACACCCCCACCAGGGGCAACAATATCCTAGACCTAGTCATTACCAACATGAGTGACACCGCAGTGTTCCACACCTGAAGTCAACTCCTCGTTGATTAGATCCGACCATAAGCTAATCACCCTAGATATCCACATCCCAACCCCACCCCCCATTAAGGAAACGAGGATAAAAAATTTCTCCAAAGCCAACTTCATGCTTCTTAAAAAAGAAGTGGCAAACTTCATGACACCCATGCAGATGGACAATACAGTTACGACTACTGAACCTATCCAAATGTACTCTATAAGCACTTACATGAGTGGATGGATCGTGCTATCCCAAACAGAACCAAGATGCTATCCTCCAAAAAAAAGGAAGCTAATCTAGTGGTCCTCTGCCATAAGCAAACTCTAGCGCATAAGGAAGAAAGTGTTGCCAAAGAGAGTAAAATCCCATGAGTGGAGGAGCTCCCTGGTCAGCCTCAGTAAGAAGCTGAGATCCCTTATAAGATCCTCCAAAGCTAGCTACAAAAACAAACTCACCACTGATTTTAAGGACAACCACAAAGCATTCTATAGCTATGTTAAGAATCTCAATGGCAACACCCAGATCTGCTCTGAGTTACAGCCCAACGGCACGAAAATTACAGAACCACTGATATTGCCAACATCCTGGCAGATAGGTTCAGTGCTAACTTATACCCCCCCTCACCTCCTAAAGGGCCCATATCTATATAGGAAGAATGCAGAGTCCCTGTAATCACAACTACACAGGTAAAAGCTGCACTCTCTAAAGCCAAAAACACAGCATCCATGGAACCGGACAACATCCCAGGCTGCATTTTACATGAACTTCAGAACAAACTGGCTCCCCACCTAAGCACCATGTTCAATCATGGCCTTACATCAGGCTTTGTGCCCACTGAATGGTGCACAGCAACAGTTGTCCCACTCCACAAAGAGGGAGCCACCACTGATCCCGGGAAGTATCGCCCTATTGGCCTGACGAGCCTGGTCTGCAAGGCCATGGAACGTATCATCATAGAACTCATAAACAAAGACATTGGTAACCTCCAAACTCTGGACCCCACCCAGTTTGGGTTTGTGAAAGGCAGATCATGCCTCCTGAACCTGATAGACTTCTTTGAGGCAGTCACCAAAGCCATAGACGAGGGTAAGGTGGTTCACACAGCCTATCTTGACCTCGCCAAGGCTTCCGATACCATCCTCCATTCTGGAATTATAGCTAAACTCACTAAACTAGGTATAAATCCCTATGTCACAGGATGGGTTGCCAACTGGCTCACTGACAGAATCCACACTGTAAAAGTTGCAGACTCCAAATCTGACTTCAAATCAGTGACAAGCGGAGTACCACAGGGTTCAGTCCTGGGACCTCTTCTGTTTGGTATCTACTTCTCTGAAGTACAGGCTAACACAGAAGGCCTCTGGCTAATTAAGTCTGCAGATGACCGCAAACTGGGAGCCATAGTTGAGTCCCCAAATGATGTGGACATCCTACTAGAAGGACCTCACTGAGACAGATGCCTGGTGTTAGAGCTATGGCCTCAAGCTCAATACCATAAAGTGCATTGTCATCCCCTTTGGTAAAAACTCTGTACCCATGAACTACCACATAGACAGCAGTCTACTTAATGCCGAATGTGTGATAAGAGACCTTGGGACCCAGGTGGACAGTAGTCTCCCCTTTGATAATCACATCACCACAGTAGTCAGTAAATCCTTCTACGTGGCACACCTCATCACAAAAGGGTTCTCATCCAGGAAAAAAGAGGTCATTGTTCCCCTCTACGCAACACTCATTAGACCCATTATAGAGTGCAATGACCCTTTTGGAATGTACCTCACAAGACATCTGCAGCAGCTGGAAAGGCCACAGAAGTACCTCACAAAGAGGATTACTGGCTTCAAACAGATACCCTACACTGACCGTCTCAAAAAATTCCAGCTTTATTCCGTAGCATATCTTTTACTCCAAGGTGATCTCTGCCTAACATATAAAGCTATGTCAAACCCAGAGCTGTTGGACATGCTCCACTTAAAGAAATCCCAATCCCTCTGAGCTACACACTCTAGGGGCCTAAACCTTGTCACCACAATAAACATGCTTGAGGGCTAAATTCCTGCCCAAGAGATTTCCCATATTCTGGAACAAGCTACCCATCTATGTCAAGCAAAGTTCCTCATTAGCACTCTTCAAGAACAATCTTGATGAGTGGATGGGAAATAGGAAATACACCCTGAGGATCACTTTTGTGGCTCTGCTCGACAGGGACACAGGAAAATAGCTTTATTGGGTGGCATAAGCCAGGGAACCTTGTTGGCTAGGCTTACTTAGGCCCTTGGGCCGATAGCCTAGTGCCTACCTATGAACCTATGGACTGCAATTTTTGTTAGGGAATAAATCTATTCTTCAGTCTAGATTTAGCAAATGTAAGATTATTGCTCAGTCTCAACACTCTAATCTGTCTCAGTATGGGTATGATTTTGGTGTGATTCTGCTTAGACCCTTTGATTTGTCTAGATTAAATTAACAGCCAAATGTAACAGATTAAAATATTTGCTTTGACGTGCAGCATTTCATTTACATAACATATCAGTATGGTGGTAATTCAGCTTCCTCAGTAATGGTTTATATAGAATATATATGCTATGGCATAAACAGGTAAAGGTTGTGAAAAATGACATTTTCACTGTTAAATCAGTTGTAAGGTTCTTTAAAGGGTTAGTGATTATATGAAAAAAAATGTGGAGGAACATACAGCCATACTAAATGAAGAAAGATCAAGCGTACAGGCAAGTTGATGGAGTTCACAAAGAACTGTTGTGCAAACAGCTGCTAGCTTGAAAATGACTTCATTCTTGTACTCCACAGCTTATTACCTCAGCTTCATGCCTTCTCAGGAGATGGGTAAAACTTACTAGAATCTCCACTCCTTATATACAAAATGGTCAGTCTATACAGTCACATTCAGCAATAAAACAGAGCTCAGCTATTCAAACTTACAGTTAGCAAATGTATGTATTTATTGACATTCAATTACTAGGAAATTCCAAATGGGTAGCTTTCCATTTTCAGGGGAGGCCTAGGGAGAAATGCTCCAAAACATTACAAAAACCTTTTAAAAACAATAATTTTACAGTCTTCAAAAATAATACAAAAACATCTAGAATTGAAATAATTATACCAGATTCAACATAATGTGAATACATTGGTTAAGAACAGATGCGACTTATATGGCAATGATTTAATGTTTGGAGAAATTTTAGCCAGTTTAGAGAAATTAAAGTTAAGTTAGTATAATAAAAACAGGAATTGCAATATGAAGTAGGTGACAAAACATTGTTTTGGCATATTTAGTTATCAAGTCAGAGAGAACTAAGGAAGTGAGTGAAGAAGGAGAGTAAGGAGGTGTAAGGTATAAATAAGTGCTTGTTTATAGTTAGCGATATAGTTTATCTCTAAATATTACTAGTATCCCTAGTAAAAATTACTAGGACTACTCGAAAACAGAATTTTATTTTTTTGCAATATTTACTTCAGCTGCGGTGGTGGTGCTGCGGTAGCATTGTCGCCTCACAGTAAGACGCTGTCTGGTTCGATTCTCAGCTAGAGCGTCTTCTGCGTGGAGACATGCGTGAATGGGCGTACCTTCGTTGAAGGTTGTGCGTCAGGCCTGTAAAAATCAACTGCCAATCATTAGCGGACCGGAGTTCCGCTGTAGCAACCCCTAACCGGGAAAAGCCAAAAGACACAAACAAACAATAATTTACTTCAGCTGCCTAATGCAGAAAACTTTTCCTTGTGGATCAGAACATTTAGGGTTATTGGTATGTCAAGCTGCCTTTTGTCAGAAGATAGAGATTCTCTGTGATATTTGTGGTCTGGCAGTTTGTAGAATGGTAGCCTGTGTCTGGCAGTTAGCTCAGGGGGTTAAAGCTGTTAGCTGTAGTTTCTCTAGTACAAGGTTTGATTCAATCTCTCATTTACCTGCTGTGTGGCCTTGAGCAAGTCACTTAATCAACAATTGCTTCCAGATCATCCCTGGAAAGAGACTGCATGTCCAGTGGGCCTACCTAGTTAACAAATGCATATTACTATTTGGTTAAGAGATTTTTGTGCTTGAGTTTCAGCATGCATGCTGACTGGTCAATAGTAAGTCCAAGATATGTTTCTGTTCTAGGAAAAGTATTTTCTTATTATCTCCTAGATATCTATCTTCTCTAAATTAAGCCCAGCTATCTGGAGCTCCAACCCACCAATTATCTGTGCTCAATTGATTTTATCCACCTTGCAGTAACTCCTACATATAGGTTTAAAATCTTCCACACTTTGTACTTGTTTCCATCAATTCCCATGACAGCATCCCTAATTCCCTAATTCCACCCCCACTTACCCTACTACTCCTTTCCTTGGCTTCTGACTATAGAAGTTATTAAATATAAATAAACAGTACTCAGTGAAATACTGCTAGCCATTTCTCTCACTCTTCTCAAATCCTAAAATGTTAAAATAAG
Source organism: Protopterus annectens (assembly GCF_019279795.1). Lineage (NCBI taxonomy): Eukaryota > Metazoa > Chordata > Ceratodontiformes > Protopteridae > Protopterus > Protopterus annectens. The sequence goes on along the minus strand of NC_056741.1, from coordinate 477,036,604 downwards.
CTAAACTAAATAAAACTTGTAAATGATAGAATGCATTCAACAAGTAGATGTTAAGCTATCACTGCTGTCCTGTGACAGAAGCCATTTGTAATACCACTAATATAATTCTAGTATTTTAATTTATATGCACATTTTACTATGTGACCCCAGGTCACAGAAGAAAAGGGTCCATTTGATCAGCTTGGCTAACTAAAGAAATAAATTAAGTAAATAAATGGAGACATGCCAAAGGATTTTCAAACAACAGTGCAAAAGATTTGCATTCCACAACATCTGCACAGGTGGGTTTCAGATGTATTATGTTCTCAAGTTGTGTTTGAGCATTGTTTAGTAAAAATATTTTTATCATTCATAGAAAAGGTATTGTATATTTTTGGTGGCTTCTTTAGGCATTCACTTTACTAATACAGCATTAAATCTTATAGAACCCTAAATTTACTGCTTCACTCTATTTTGTTCATTACCAGTTTCAGCTTGTCTGTGAAAGTCTCTGCAGCCCAGTATAACCACCTGGTCAACAAATGAAATAAATATATAAGTACATGATTTGCATATTGCCAGCATAAAGTCAAGCAATCTTTACCTGTGAAGGCACTGTTTTCAGTTAGTCTGACAAATGTATTCCTTCAGAAGCTTTTGTAGATCTGAACAAATATTTTAGTGCAGTGATTATGGGTCTTTAAGAGCAGAAACATAATTCTGGAGATTTATTAATATGCATGTACACATTACGCTAAGCCTACACATTCAATTTGTGTAGCGTGAAGAGCAGCAGTGCTCATCAAATATGCAAGCCGCTAAGCAAGGCTGCACGTTCAGCAGCACCTTTTCATGGCTAGAACACCCTAGCGGCCATTTTCAGATACACAGAGGCTTGAGCACACAATGTAAATGGCTGTTTGTCAATACACTCAGACCATTAAGCGAGCATGCTTAGACTGCACATTACGAGGCAAGGGCAACTTGAAGTACATAATTAAGAGGCAGGAGGAGCTTAACGATGAACATGTAATTATGTATAAGTAGATTAATGTACATACAGCAGTAATTAAATTTATTGATAATTATAGAAGCAATCCTGTCCACTTCTAGCCACATCTACATAATAAAAAGGTAATGCTGACAAAAGGACATTACAGTGTAGTAAAGGGAGTAACTGTAATACATGCAAAATTAATTTAAACTGTAGAGGTGAGGTAACAGTTGGCAAGGAAAGTAGATACATTAGGGGATATTCCATCTACTGTCGGCAGTACACATCATTTATGTATCAAGAAAGTTATATGTTACAAACCTCATGCTATTGTCCCCACCAGCCACCTATCATGTAAAACAATTGTACTCAGCTCTAAAGCTGTTGCACTTCAGAATGGGACATTTTATTGCCATTTTTTGGGAACCTGTAACTATAGCAAGGCTACTATAAAGTTAAAACTGTCTTATGAAAGCATCTGCTGTAAATGAATGTACATTATACAATAGTTTAGACAGCAATAAAATATGTCGTACATCTTCCACTATAAATTTCTCTGCTCAGAAAAATGTATTCAAATGAGTACATTAAGTACGCCTAGCTACACCCATGTTACAGATGTATGGACCTACTCTGCAACTGTGATCTATACTGTGCAATGAATCAAAGGAAATTATTTATATCCACATGACTGATGTTAGCACATACATACAGGTTAAAGAACTGTAACCATTTCATTGTCTTATGTGTATGAAGGAAACAATAGTGAAGTTGTAACGGCAATGTGCACCTGTAAAATGGGGAAATACTGAGAAGAATCACTTACATTTGTGAAATTATGCTAATAATAGTATTAATTCAGGAAACAAGTATTTGTGGCAGCAACTTACATGTTGTGAATGGTAGAAAGTTTGACTGTTCATACAAGCTGTGTATGTTTGAAGTGAAATGTAGAAGTACAAGGCACATATGCAGAACTGTCACTCTGACCAGCATATCAACAGAATAATGATCTGCTGTACATTCTTACAGTTGTCTAACTGTAGCAGATGTGAGCCGTATGTGAGGGGTATGGTCATGTGATATAAATTAACGTGCAAATAAATCAAGGCAAAACTCCTGTCTCCTTAGTCCCTTGACAAATGGGACGGATGGGTACAAGTCTCATTATGTATATCACTATGCACAGGATGTATGTATGTGTATAACACAAATGGATAGGTACCCCAGTCATGTTTTAGGCCAAACAAAATTATATGCCAGTATTATGGTATAATGACATCAGTAGCAGGTGAAATATATCAAGTGTAAAGCTACAATTATTTAAACATGATGCATTTGTGGGAGTGTAATCAATCGTATAACTTGTGTCCTTCCTGCTGTAACTACCACAGCATACATAATGAAATAAAAATGTCGATCAAAGTACACATGTGAATGCAGTCTAGCAACATGTTGTACCTGACATTTAGCCCTGAAGTATACCTTGATAAACACGAGTAATACCTGTATGACAGTACAGTAACATAACTCACACCCATGTAAAACATTGCCGTATAGTACTAAGTGACCTGTTGAAGAGTTACATTGCACATACCAGCACTGGTTGTAACAAATGTTGTTATCATCCATACTTAGGTCAATAACTCCAATGAGAAGAAGTTAGCAAAGCCAGTCTTTCTGAGGTCAATTCTTTTTCTTTTTAACAAAGAAGAACTTATGCCAAGAACTATCTTATAACATTAAGTACTTAATGTGCTTGGTGTTAAATGCCATGCATCTAATACATCATTATACTGGGCATGCTCATAAGGAAGTACAGTAATGAGTACAGTAACTTCAACTACCCTACACAAAACCACAAAAAGGCATCATAATACAGGCCTGCTCCCTGTTTGTAACAATGCTGAAGCATGGCATACATCAGGAAATGATGAATAAGGCTTAATTTCCTTTAAAGGCCTGTATTATGAAAAAAAATAATAAAATGTATATATAAATGTTTGCATTAAGTCTTGCAATACAGATCAATCTATTTGAGGAAGCAGATATTGCCTGTGAGCATTCTGTAATATACTCTTGGCAGACTCGAACACATGCCTGACGCCATACTTCAGAGAGAGGTGTATCAACCATTAACACTTCAGAAAGAAGCATATCTGATGGGAAACACACTTGAAGGAATGACATCAGTGTCCTACTGGAATTGTTACAGCTCCCATAAAATGGAGTCTGAGACCTAAAAAAAATTAGCCCTCTTATAGTGCCATATCTCCAGTCTTTGGCCAAGCCATTCCTGACTGCCATAATTGTCTGACATATATACCTTACCGAATTCAAAGCCCTGCCTATTATGCTTCACACTCTCTAGGGCTGTATATTAACTGCATCTGCCATAGGAGACAGTAATGAACAGGTATCACAAAGAACACACTTCAAGGTGTGAAATAAGGCTTTTGATGGGCATTTATCCAATACAAATTATTCTGAGGGATCAAAAGGATTTAGCAATGTTACTGGTCACACAAGTCAGATTTAGCCATATTACTGTTTGTTGGGTAAGCCACTCCTGTTTGTCAATATAGTTTTGCGAGTATGGATTCCCATATTTGAACCAATGCCTATAATGTATGTACACATACTATAGAAGTCTGTATTAATCACATGCACCACAACATAACTGTCACCACAATCCTCAATGTGTTGCAAGCCTTGGGTTACTTATGTCTGATGGAGAAAGTACATAGATAACCCTTATTTACTTACTGACTCAGATGCTTGCTTTAATCAAAAGTATTGTACTGATTTTTTTCCTGCACAAGTTCAAATAATTGTTATGTAGTTTGTGATCCTCATTGTATTTGTAGGAGTATTCCTAAGTAATGCAATCATACTAGTAAATAATTAGTGCTTACTTAGTATCATGTGCAAATGGTACTAAGATTGCACTTGTCACTGTTGGATGTCTACGATGGGCAACTTTAATGCATAATTCATAGTACTGGGTATACTAATATGTATGTTGCATATGTCACTCATGAGTTAATACTGACATTCTTCTACAAATAAGCCGTATTTTATCTGACTAATGTACCATACTTGTATATGAGGGTAATAATTTCTGATCTTCTTTACAGGTTGACTAGTTAATGTTTCTGCTACAGGTTGCCTCTTCTGGGGCTGACTCTCTTTGATTCTTACAGAAGAAAACTATTACATGGGTAAGTAAAGCTTGTTAATTTTGCATGCATCAGTTACTGTTTGTATGTGCCTTGTTTTGAAGCCAGGCACAATCTGAAGATCTGCTTAATGAATACCAAAATGCACATGTTGCGAAGTGTAGGCAATCATGAATCTGGGCCACTGTATTCTATAGTTTTCACTTTAGCAGTGAGTGTGTGCCCTATCTGCTGCCTCTTAGTCAGGGCTACAGCATATTGTGCATGCCTACATTTGCCAGGATCATCCACAGCTGCTGGTTATTCCTCTGACAACTCATCTGTGTTAGCTAGCCTTGTTGACCCTGCCTGAGGTACTGAGGGCTGCAGTCTTAGGCCTTGTTGCCCTTGTTGCAGCTGTTTCCAAATAATTATACTGTGCAACATGGCGCATTCTGTGAGTATTTTGGCCATGGTGGCTGGGTCATACTGCAGGGCACCACCACATATGTCTACACATTGGAACCTTGATTTGAGCAAGCTAAATACATTTTCTATAATATTCCTAGTTTGAGCGTGTGCATCACTGTGACCTTACTCTGTGGGGTTGAGTGGGTTTCGTATGGGTGTCATGACCCAAAGGTTCCAATGCATAACCTGCATTCCCCACTAGATGCCCCTGTGGAAAGTCACCCTCTAGAAAATCTTACATGCCATATGTGTGAGTCAACTGCCAGTGTTACCTGCGCACACATGTAGATGATCTCTTGGGCATTACAGACCACCTGACAGTTAAATATATATATATATAATTTCCTGTTGATGTACCTCCTTCCCTGTTCATCAGCCAGGGCGTTTATTTTCAATATCTGTACAGTCTATGGCCTTCAGAACCTAAGAGAAGTGTGCTATGGCATAGAAGTGTTGCATGGTGGCAGATCTTTCCTCTGGGGTATGTGGAAGCCAGTCATGATTCCTTACATGTTGCAGCATTGCATTTAAAAATTGGTGTACTATTCTTGAGGCTGAGGCTTGTGACACCCCTAATATATCTCCCATGGGTTTCTGAAAGGTGTCTGTAGGTAGTATACATAAGGCTACACATACCTTGGTTTCCACTCGTATGGGTTCTCCATGATTTCTCTGGGGCCTCAGGAAAGGAAGGCAGAGGTTGCATATTTCCTCTACGATATTCTTGTCCAACCTGTAACACTCTAAAATTTCTGTATCATAAACTCCATGATATGTCAAAAGTGAGAAAATAAACCGGATCCAAAGCAGTGAAAGGTTTAAATTGATGATACACAGCAGCCACAGGACAGAAAAATTTATTGAGTAATTATATGTCAAAAGTGGTTAACACTCTTCTTCTAGGCAAAGGTCTAGCAGCAGCACCTTGTATTAAGGCCTTTTGCACATACAGGTTAATGATAGCAGCAGCAGCTCTTAACATTTTTTCTAGGTGTGTCCATGGCTGCATTCTAAACAGTACTGGAATTGAGGCCGAAAAGGAGCACTGCATATACACTGACAATTTATATAATCCTGAATTATTCTCCCATGTTGAATTACTTAATTAGCATGTATTTCACTTACTCATGCCTTCATTAACATATTCTATTGCTTACCCTTGTTTTGAAGCCAGGCATAATATGAAGATCTGCTTAATGAATACCAAAGTGTACTTGTTGTGAAGTGTAGACATTCATGAATCCAGGCCACTGTATTCTGTGAAAGCAAGTCATGGCATGTTTTTGTTTGGCTTGGCAGCATTCTGTGGTTTGATTTACTGTTGCAGTGACTACATAATGGAATGTTCTGGAATGGACATATAGAGGAGTACTACTTATTTTTAAATGCCTGCATAGATGTAAAATAGTCTCTCATGCAAATAATATTTTGGAATGGGAACAGAAGTGCTGACCTTTTCAGTGTAATCACCATCACTTCAGCAAAAGATCAGATGGTTTCATAGAAGATTGCCATAGGTTTAGATGTGGGACACGGGTGAATTAAAAACATTCTTGAACAGATGTGCTGACTGACCATTTCCATTTCCAATAGGTATGGCTGAACAGGATGAGCCCCTTTTGTACCAGGATAGCTTTACAGAGCACAACAGCATACAAGAGACCAGATGTGCAAATGATTCTAATGACTAACTGGAACATATTCCACAGGAATGGCTAGCAATCCCAGCTAGTTTCACAACAGTGAAAAGATTTGATTAATTTCTGAATCCACATGGATTTGTAACATTCTTCTCTTGCAAATTGTATTAAAACCATACGTTGGTATTGGGTTAATAAAAATATTTGTACGTCTGAATTGAATTAAAACCTATCAGCTTAAAAACTACAAGAAGAGGTGTTTCATGGGTAGTAATGATAATAATGATGATAATGATGATGATGATAATAATAATAACAATAATAATTATTATTGGTATTATCATCATCATCATCATCATCATCATCATCATAATGGGATGAAAGATTATAGACCTATTTCTAACCTGTACCCTACAACAAAATATTTGAAAAACTTTTATACAAGCAACTACTTCAGCACATTAACAGCAATAGCATGTTATGTGATGTACAGCATGGCTTTTGAAATGCCTTCAAACCTTTAACTGCCTTGGTAATGGCCACTGATACCATTTATAGCAACTTGCATGAGGGACTTATTACTGCAGGTCTGTTTGTTGACATGGCAAGAGCTTTTGAAATGGTCGACCATATCCTCCTTCCCAACAAACTCGAAAGACTCAACTTTGGCGATAACACTATCTGCTGGTTTTGCAGTTATCTGAAAGGCAGAACCCTCCAAGTTCATAGTAATGTCTCTTCCTCTGTTGCTGGTACACTTAATACAGGTGTACTCCAAGGGTCTCTGCTAGATCCTCTTCTCTTTTTTTCTATTTGTTAATAATCTCCTCCTAGAATTATCACATCTTAAATTAATAATTACATATGCGGGTCCACTAATCTAGTGCTAGGCACTCTGACCTGCAAACCAAATTATGAGACAATTTCACTCAGTTATGCACTACTACTGTCTACTACTGTCCACTACTAGCAACCTACTAATTAACCCCTAGAAAACCAATGTCATGGTCTTTGACTCAGTCAAGGAAAGTACCCACTTTTCATTCTATTCTCTTAACAGATCTTAATCGGAACAGAACCTCTATCTGCACTCAGTTTTATTATGTTCTGAATTTTGCTATGTACTCATTTTGTTTATATCATTGATTGAAAGACCGTGATGTATTTTCTGCTCTTTGAGCTCAGGTCGTGACTGAAAAGGGTCAATTAACCAGTCCACTTACCCGGTGAACAAATAATTAATAAAAAAAAAAAAAAAAAAAAAAAATTATCAACACTATGGAAAATATGGTCAGATAAAGAAAGCAAAAACTATTTGTACTTTTAGACATAGCTCTTAACCTCTTAAGAGGTCATTGTGGAACACACAGCCTAACAATGTGTGACAAACAGCCAAAATGTGGAACACTCTATTTTTGCACTACGCGAAAATGTACCATTTCCATGTCTCCTGGTTGAAGTGGGCTTTCAAATAAAAGCATGAAGTTCAAGTACATAGCCAAAGATTAACACTATACATTTCTAAGAATTCTATAAAAAACACAACTTGTAATTTAAATCAAACTTGTTTATAATGTACGATACCATAAATAACCAAATACAAAAGATAACTACTAGAGAGTATCAAACTAAAATTAAAACTACTACTATACAGAATCAAAGTAAAACTGCCCATAAATACCATTTCCTACAGTATTGCATTGCTCTGTTTGCTAAATACTATCCTGTTATATGTTTCACACTGCAAACAATTCTACATCTGTACATTGCACTATATCTATGGACATATGTATTTAATGTACTTTAGATGCACATTCCTTATTGTATGCCGCTGTATATAACTGGTCAAGAATATATCACAAAATGTTCTGCATGTAGCATAGCACCCCTAAAACTTCAAATGTCTTCACCTGTGCATTAAGAGAAAAACTGCTACTTTATAGATCAACTAAAATGAAATTCTGCATGATTTAAACAGTCAGTCTGCTGCAACACTGTTTACCAAAATATATTGTACCACAGCACATCATTACACAAGTCCACAACCACAAATAACAGTAGTGATGACCTCAGTGTTCAGAGCAGAAAATGTAGCATTATGAAATGTAAGAAAAGGACAAGTTTAGAATCAGAACAGCAAACTCAAACCAAAATGCAACAGCAATTTGCTACTGTAATTCATTCAAAAACATTAATGGAACAGGTTTTTGCACCAACCTACAATGAATCAACAATGAAAGTGCAACTCCAGTGATTACTAAAAGACCACAGTCTGATTCATTTAAAAAGATAATAGCACAGATATCAGTCTACAGTCTCTGAACAATGATAACCATGAAATTATAGTTTGGCATTATAACACCACTATCCTTTTAAAATGAACAGACTTGCACCAACTTACATTGCCTGAATAATAAGTATGAACCTCTGTAAGTGGGCATTACTGACAGGCTGCATTTTTCCCTTAAAAAGTTAAAACAGCAACAGGATCTTCCATCAAAATACATTGTCTGAACACATTAATCTCTCTAAACAGACATCAACATGACAGAGTACAAATGTAATACAAAATGTTTTGCATAACTCTACATTTAGAATAGAAACCTCTTATAGCACACCGCACTAAAGTTGTTTAAAAGTTAATAAAACAGCCAAGAGGTTTTGTATCACATTAACCATACATTGTCTGAATAATCAGCATGACCCTCTCATCTGGCATAACTGACTGCAGTGAAAGTAAATAACAGAATGCTTTGCATAGACCTACATTTTGTTAAATAACTGCAAAGCATGAAAGTCTAAAGTTGGGCATTACTAACATGCTGCAGCCCTCGATGATTCATCAAGGAAGAAGTCTTTTGCATCCACCTACATTGTATGACTTTTACAACGCACCACACATCCTATAAAAGTTAACACAACAAACAAGTTTTGCATAAATATACATTATCTTAGCAATAACTAGCATAAATCTCCAGTCATGCATTAATGACCATACTCAAATTCAAAATAATAGAACAGACTTGGCAGAAACCTATATTTCATTTCTTTCCAGTAAGACAAAGTATAAAATTGGTGCCTACCATTACTGACCCATTATAACCTGCACCAACTCACCAAAACAAAGAGGTAGGCAAGGCAGCTGTAAACTCCACTAACTGTGGTACAAAAAAACAAAAGGAAGGCAGGCAAACTCCACAAAATCTCCGAACCAGCCCAGCAGAAGTGCCACTGTCCCAATGTACTAACTACGCTCCAGTTCTCCTCACTCATCCAGCAAAAGAAGCATGTTCCAAAAGTAAATGGAAGAATAAGTGGTTTACTACAACCGTTTTTCAAGATTTTGCAATGGCGCGAAACCCCATTGTGATGTTGCTATCGGCTGTGTTAAGGGAAAGCCCTGTAGTGATTGGACAATTTCTTTCTTACCTCATTTCTTGCTTTGCCTTGAAATTATCTCTTGATTGGCTCATATACCTCAATGCCGATTAACGCTATTTGCGGTATACGAGCACACAAACTGGAGCCATCACTATTCAGTGTGGAACAGCGGAAAAGCACATAAGAGAGCCTTTAAATGCAGAGTGTTCTGCATAATCCGGAGCACATGGCTGCTCAGTATTTAGATTTTAGAGTTTTAGTGTCATCCTTAGAACTAAGGATGACTAAACAGTCCTCCTTTTCTTTCGGAAAGAGATAACTGGCTTGCTTTTCATTTTTATAGGAAAAATTATAAAGATCACATTTGTGTTTAATGAAAATTTTATTTATTTATTTTTTTGATGGCACCTGATTGATCAGCATAGGCAAAAATAAAAAAAGTAACATAGAAACATAAAAACTTAGAATGTGATGTAACTGATAGATGTTATGTGATCCTATCTCGCCTACATTCTGACTGATGGGTTCGGAGCCGATCCCTCGGCTCTGACTCGGCACGCTTATGCCAAAGAGCGAAGTCTCTTATTGGCTGAGCTTACTATATCCCAGGATGCACCACTACCAGTCCCCCAGATCTCGTTTGCCGCTAACTAGCGAAGACGTGGTCTCAAGCTGGCTGAGCTGAGTAGTATTTAACTTACTTTTTTCTGTCAGAAATTTGCTGTTCCTATCATAAAAAGCTGTTTTAACGGCTACTCTGTGCCTTTGTGTGTGATTAGAGTTTTTTAGTGAAAAACTTGTAGTGTGATTGGGCGTTGGTTCTGATTTCAGGCCTCCTTCATCTGTAGGGCCTTTCCCGGTCAGTCAACCCCTCTCAAACCTTTGGGGTTTTAAGATCCCCTTGAGTTAATTGTTGTTACCGGATTGTTTACCTAATCGGCAGTTGTAAACTGATTTTTGTAGTGTCAGTTAAGTCAGAAAGTCAAGTTAGGATAGTGTTGTTCTTGCTGTCAGAGAATTACTGCATTATTGTTATAATGTCTCAGAATCCTAGGCCTTCGGGCTTTAAAAAATGCACCAAATGTAATTTTAAAATGTCAATCACAGATGACCACTCTCTGTGTTTATTGTTTGGGTGCAAAACATTTACAAGAGTCATGCAGTGTGTGTCACGCTTTTTCCTCGAGGGTCCTCCAGGAGAGGAAAAATAAACTCATTCTTAAAGGCTTAATAAAACCCTCCTTTGAAGAAGCTTTAGCATCCTCTCCTTCTCCAGCTAAAAAGAAAAGGGCGTCGGCTCCGACCAGTCCGTCGGATCCGTCCGCCAAAAGACATAGGCAGGCTTCTCCTTGGCTCCAAGGACTTGGAGCCGAGGGCGAACGTCTGCCTCGATGCCACCAGTCTCGACTCCTCTGGCTTCGGAGCCGATGGCTGGGGCATCGAGGCGGGTCACCCGTCGGCTCCACTGGTCTCGGAGCCGACAAAGGTTCGCTCAGACACTCCTCCTCGGCGCCAAGTCCTCCTCGGCGCCGATGGAAACTAGTGTGGGTATTCCTTCGGCGCCGATAGTCATCGCGTCGCCTTCGAGCCGGTCCCCTAGCCCTTTGGGGCCATTGGAGAGGCCATCTCGAACCCGTTCAGTATCCTCTAGGTCATCGAGGATGTCGGATTCGGATATAGACAGGGTGCTCCAAAGACTGTTCCAGTCCCCAGTCTTTCAAAAATTTGTTTCGGCTCCGTCCCAGTTGGCTTGAGCCGATAGCCCATGCCCATCTCATTGCTATTCCTCCTCCGACCGCCGGCTCCGTGGAGCAGGTGCTGTTGGAGCCGGTGGAGATCTTAGGGTCGGCTCCGACCCTTACTCCAACCCCGGCCTTCGGGTCCGAGTTTGGTACACGGACTTCTTCGGCTGGACCTGGGGGTAATGTTTCGGGACCTATGCTATCGGTTCCGAGCCTCCCTCTCGGTGCTTCGGCTGCGGGACTTCCGTCTGCTATCATGGCTCCGGGGACCGGACACTCCCAGGATTCTGGGGGTCCGGCTTTCAGAGCTATGAGAAGTGCCTTGGTCAAGTCTTCTTCGGCCATCTCTCCGGCTTTACCGGCACCTTCCCTGGGCGTGGAGACTGGGTCTTTGGCAGTTCCCTGTCCGTAGGCAGCGGAGCCCTGGGCCTGAGGTTACCCCCATTGGGGTTCCCTCCTCCTGAGGGTTCTTCGGAGTTGTCTTCAGAGGAACCCCAAGGAAGAGATCGTGCAAGAGGAAGCACGTGGACTCCCCAGTCTATTACATCTGGCACTGATCTTGATGATGCGGAGGGGTCCCCGAAGTCGTCCTCAGATGATGTCTCATTTGCAGACATCTTAGAGATCCTCAAACAACGAGGCGGCTGGATATCCAAACCCCCCTCTGCTGATGAGTCAGTGCTCCTCAAGGCCTTTGGGGCTCAGCCCTCTGCCTCCTGGGTGTCTCCGCCCTTCGACGAGCTCCTGGATTTAGTTTGTCGGAGGGCGTGGGAACATCCAGATACCGTGGAACCAGTCCCTTCTCGTCCTAACAAATTTTTGTCTGCCCCACCCGAGAAGGAGTTCCTGACTAAAGGCGTGGCTGTAGATGCCATGGTGGTGGCATCTGCTACACAACAGGACGTGGCAGAGGCTTCAACGTCTGTCCATCCTCCTAATAAGGAGTCTAGGAGCATGGACCGGTACGGGAAGCGCACCCTGACTTCAGCGGCCTTTACTTTAAGGTCCCTGAATTATTTGGCACATTTTACCAGGCTTCAGAGGGATCTGGTCAAGGAGCTGTCAGATTCCCTCTCGGGTAACCTACCTGAGCAGCTAGCCCAGTCGGTTAGCTCTCAGTTGGCTATCCTTACGTCAATTTCTAACTCGTCCATGAGGCTCATTTCATATGTGGCGAAGGGGCGGTAGAGCGGCAGGCACAGGCGTGGCTCACGGAGACAAGCCTGGCTCCGTTGTGTCAGTTTGCGGAGGCCTTCAAGTCTTCCTTCGACGACGCTCCCTTTGATGGGTCCTCTTTGTTTGGACCTAAGGTTAAAGACACCCTTACCCGCTGTGAGCAAGAAGGAAAAACTTTATCTGCCGTAGGTGCCCGTTATTCCACTCCCTTTCGGCCTTATCCCAAGGCTAAAGGAGGAGGGAAGATGTGGTTCCGTAAATCACGTAAGTTTTTGCCTCAACAGCAGGAAGATTCCCCTTCCAGAGGCAGAGGACGGGGAAATTTTTCTGGGAGACGCCGTCCCAGAGGCGGCAGAGGGCCCCGCAATTCTGGAGACCGCGAGTCCTTTCGTGGCTCTTCAGCCTCCCACACCTCATGAGGGATTGCCCGGCTGTGCTGCTCTGGAGCCAGTCGGGTGCCGTTTTGCCAAGCACCTAAAAGCCTGGGAGTCAATCACTCAGGACAGATGGGTGCTTCGGATCATTGCCGGAGGTTACACCATCCCATTCACATGCTCACCCCACCGTCCAAAAATCCCGGACCCACCACCCAGTCAAAGGGAAATTGCAGCCGCAGAAGCTTTAAAGCTGCTAGAAAAGGAGTCATCCAACCGGTCCCCACAGACCAGATCGGATCCGAAATTACTCGAGGTTCTTTTAGTGCCAAAAGACAGGGGACCTGAGACCAATATTGGATCTCAGCAGACTAAACCAATCCGTCACGAAATCCAAATTCGAATGGTCACGTTACAATCCATTCTCCCATTGTTGGAGAAGGATGTTTGGATGTGCTCCATAGACCTCAAGGACGCCTATTATCACATACCGATACATCAGGCGTCCAGGAGGTATCTGCGCTTCAGCCTGGGAGACAGTCATTTCCAATTTTGTGCACTGCCCTTTGGTCTCACCACAGCCCCAGGGTGTTCACCAAGTGTTTGGCAGTAGTGACTGCTCACCTGAGGAGTCTTGGATTCCAAGTGTTTCCCTATCTGGACGACTGGCTCCTGACTGCCACCACCAGGCATCTACTAATGGACAACCTCAAAGCCACCATCTCCCTGGGTGCTACCCTGGGAATTACATTCAATTGGTCAAAGTCTGTCTTGCTGCCCTCTCAGCGCATAAGGTTCATAGGAGCAGAGATAGACTCAAAATTGATGCGCGTTTTTCTTCCTACCGAAAGGATCCAAACTTTACAAGGCCAGGTTCAAGCCCTGATTTCAAGATCCAAAGCCCCAGCCAGGATGGTCCTACAAGTTTTAGGTTCGATGTCTGCCACGGTTCTTCTAGTTCCTCTGACAAGATTGCACATGAGGATTCTTCAGTGGCTATTGTCAACTCAATGGTCCTTTCAGGACCTTCCTCTCAATCATCCCATTATGATTACAGAAACATGCAAATGGGACCTTCGCTGGTGGCTTCAGACATCCAATCTAAATCAAGGAAGTCCTTTTGTTATTCCCTCTCCAGTGGTCACCCTGACGACAGATGCCTCCCAGACAGGGTGGGGGGGGCATTGTCTGGGCAGGTTAGTTCAGGGCTCCTGGCTTCCAGACGAAAGTCTTCTCCACATCAATGTATTGGAGATGAGGGCTGTACTTCTGTCCCTACAGGCCTTACACAAGTTTCTCCCTCAGGGCATAATCGCCATCCACACAGACAACATGTCGGTGGTCTGGTATCTAAACAAACAAGGAGGGACCAGATCTTACCCCGTTTGCAGAGAGGCCATGAGGGTGTGGGAATGGGCTGTAGCTACCAGCCGTTTCTTGGTAGCGACCCACATTCCGGGGAAATCAAATATATTGGCAGACAGATTAAGCAGAACAATTCTCTCTCCTCACGAGTGGTCCCTAAACGAAACAGTAGCAGCTCAGGTTTTCAGGAGATGGGGGACGCCGTGCTGCGACCTATTTGCAACACCACTAAACACGAAGTGCAAAAGGTTCTTCTCCTTGACTCCACATCAAGGAGAAGCAGCTATGGATGCTCTAGCACAACCTTGGCCAACAGGGCTACTTTATGCCTTTCCTCCGATTCCACTTCTCTCCAAAGTCATTCAAAAAGCTTCTCAATTGGGGTCCACAATGATACTGATTGCTCCATACTGGCCTCGTCAGGTATGGTTTCCTACCTGAAGAAACATGCGGTGGACGATCCTTGGACTTTAGATCTAACTCGGATCTGCTAATTCATCAGTCGGGACGACAGCATCAGTCCCTTCACTCCTTGAAGTTGACAGCTTGGCTCCTCCACTTCCGACTTTAGTCAGAAGTCACACATTAGACCCGGAAGTTATTCACATTTTATCTTCAGCCCACAAACCCACCACTAAGAAATTGTACCTCAGTAAGTGGAAGAGGTTTGCTATCTGGGCTCAACTCAGGGGCTTAGACCCTATCACTGCTCCAATCCCAGAGGTTTTGAAATTCTTAACATCCCTGTTTAATCAAGGATCTTCTGTCTCTACTATTAAAGTCCAACTAGCGGCTATCTCTAAATTCCACAAATCCATGGATCCTCCATTGATGAGCAGCAGACTATGCAAAACTTTCATTAAAGGCGCGGGCCTGTTAAGACCCCCAGTTTTTCATCCTGCACCTCCGTGGGATCTTGATTTGGTGCTTCGTGCATTAACATCTTCCCCTTTCGAACCGGCTGCTACATGTGAGTTAAAATATCTGTCTTGGAAAACTGCCTTCTTAGTTGCAATTACTTCTGCAAGAAGAGTTTCAGAGCTTCAAGCCCTGTCTATTAAACCACCGTACTTGATTTTCCACAAGGATAGAGTATCACTTAGGCCTAATCCATCCTTTGTCCCAAAGGTCTGTTCTAATCTCTGTCTCCAACAATCTCTAGAGCTACCAGTTTTCTTCCCAAAATTCTCCAATGAAGCAGAATACACTCTCCATAAATTGGATGTTCACAGGCAATTGCGCTTCTATTTAGACAGGACTCAGCAATTTCGTAAGTCAGACCAGTTGTTTGTGTCCTTCTCAGACAATAAATTGGGTAAAACCATCACAAAAGCTACTATCTCCAAATGGATTAGAGATTGTATAACTCAGGCTTATTCTTCTTGAATAAGCAACTTACAACATCTATCAAAGCTCACTCTACCAGAGCTATGGCGACTTCTATAGCTTTTCATTCCAAGCTCGCTATATCGGAGATTTGTGCTGCTACTTGGTCCAATCCGCACACTTTCATTTCCCACTATAAATTGGATGTGGCATCTAAAGGGCGAGCATCATTTGGTTCCACGGTACTCAGGAGTGTTTTCCAGTGAGCCACCCAGGATTCAGGTGCTAGGACGCTGTCCCATCAGTCAGAATGTAGGCGAGATAGGATCACATAACATCTTTTAGTTATGTACTCACCATAACTTCAGATGTTTGGGATCCATCTCGCCTACATTCCTAATACCCACCCTCCTTCCCCCTGCCTTGGAGATCAGAAGAGATTGAACGGTTTTGAGTTCTACTGTTTTATCTTGTTTCATCTGACGATGTTATATAAGCAGTGCGTGCATGTGTGCATGTATGCAGACAAACTAGATCTGGGGGACTGGTAGTGGTGCATCCTGGGATATAGTAAGCTCAGCCAATAAGAGACTTCGCTCTTTGGCATAAGCGTGCCGAGTCGGAGCCGAGGGATTGGCTCCGAACCCATCAGTCAGAATGTAGGCGAGATGGATCCCAAACATCTGAAGTTATGGTGAGTACATAACTAAAAGTTATAATGTCTCAGAATCCTAGGCCTTCGTGCTTTAAAAAATGCACCAAATGTAATTTTAAAATGTCAATCACAGATGACCACTCTCTCTGTGTTTATTGTTTGGGTGCAAAACATTTACAAGAGTCATGCAGTGTGTGTCACGCTTTTTCCTCGAGGGTCCTCCAGGAGAGGAAAAATAAACTCATTCTTAAAGGCTTAATAAAACCCTCCTTTGAAGAAGCTTTAGCATCCTCTCCTTCTCCAGCTAAAAGAAAGGCGTCGGCTCCGACCAGTCCGTCGGATCCGACCGCCAAAAGACATAGGCAGGCTTCTCCTTCGGCTCCAAGGACTTCGGAGCCGAGGGCGGAACGGTCTGCCTCGATGCCACCAGTCTCGACTCCTCTGGCCGGAGCCGATGGCTGGGGCATCGAGAGGCGGGTCACCTTCGTCGGCTCCACTGGTCTCGGAGCCGCAAAGGTTGCCGCTCAGACACTCCTCCTCGGCGCGAAGTCCTCCTCGGCACCGATGGAAACTAGTGTGGTATTCCTTCGGCCGATAGTCATCGAGTCGCCTCGCAGCCGGTCCCCTAGCCCTTTGGGGCCGTTGGAGAGGCCATCTGGAACCCGTTCAGTATCCTCTAGGTCATCGAGGATGTCGGATTCGGATATAGACAGGGTGCTCCAAAGACTGTTCCAGTCCCCAGTCTTTCAAAAATTTGTTTCGGCTCCGACCCAGTTGGCTTCGGAGCCGATAGCCCATGCCCATCTCATTGCTATTCCTCCTCCGACCACCCGGCTCCGTCGGAGCAGGTGCTGTTGGAGCCGGTGGAGATCTTAGGGTCGGCTCCGACCCTTACTCCAACCCCGGCCTTCGGGTCCGAGTTTGGTACATGGACTTCTTCGGCTGGACCTGGGGGTGATGTTTCGGGACCTATGCTATCGGTTCCGAGCCTCCCTCTCGGTGCCGGCTGCGGGACTTCCGTCTGCTATCATGGCTCCGGGGACCGGACACTTCCAGGATTCTGGGGGTCCGGCTTTCAGAGCTATGAGGAGTGCCTTGGCCAAGTCTTCTTCGGCCATCTCTCCAGCTTTACCGGCACCTTCCCTGGGCGTGGAGACTGGGTCTTTGGCAGTTCCCTGTCCGTAGGCAGCGGAGCCCCTGGGCCTGAGGTTACCCCCATTGGGGTTCCCCTCCTCCTGAGGGTTCTTCGGAGTTGTCTTCAGAGGAACCCCAAGGAAGAGATCGTGCAAGAGGAAGCACGTGGACTCCCGAGTCTATTACATCTGACACTGATCTTGATGATGCGGTGGGGTCCCAGTCGTCCTCGGATGATGTCTCATTTGCAGACATCTTAGAGATCCTCAAACAACGAGGCGGCTGGATATCCAAACCCCCCTCTGCTGATGAGTCAGTGCTCCTCAAGGCCTTTGGGGCTCAGCCTCCGCCTCCTGGGTGTCTCCGCCCTTGACGAGCTCCTGGATTTAGTTTGTCGGAGGGCATGGGAACATCCAGATACCGTGGAACCAGTCCCTTCTCGTCCTAACAAATTTTTGTCTGCCCCACCCGAGAAGGAGTTCCTGACTAAAGGCGTGGCTGTAGATGCCATGGTGGTGGCATCTGCTACACAACAGGACGTGGCAGAGGCTTCAACGTCTGTCCATCCTCCTAATAAGGAGTCTAGGAGCATGGACCGCACGGAAGCGCACCCTGACTTCAGCGGCCTTTACTTTAAGGTCCCTGAATTATTTGGCATATTTTACCAGGCTTCAGAGGGATCTGGTCAAGGAGCTGTCAGATTCCCTCTCGGGTAACCTACCTGAGCAGCTAGCCCAGTCGGTTAGCTCTCAGTTGGCTATCCTTACGTCAATTTCTAACTCGTCCATGAGGCTCATTTCATATGCGGCCGAAGGGGCGGGTAGAGCGGCAGGCACAGGCGTGGCTCTACGGAGACAAGCCTGGCTCCGTTTGTGTCAGTTTGCGGAGGCCTTCAAGTCTTCCTTCGCCAACGCTCCCTTTGATGGGTCCTCTTTGTTTGGACCTAAGGTTAAAGACACCCTTACTCGCTGTGAGCAAGAGGGAAAAACTTTATCTGCCGTAGGTGCCCGTTATTCCACTCCCTTTCGGCCTTATCCCAAGGCTAAAGGAGGAGGGAAGATGTGGTTCCGTAAATCACGTAAGTTTTTTCCTCAACAGCAGGAAGATTCCCCTTCCAGAGGCAGAGGACGGGGAAATTTTCCTGGGAGATGCCGTCCCAGAGGCGGCAGAGGGCCCCGCAATTCTGGAGACCGCGAGTCCTTTCGTGGCTCTTCAGCCTCCCACACCTCATGAGGGATTGCCCGGCTGTGCTGCTCCGGAGCCAGTCAGGTGCCATTTTGCCAAGCACCTAAAAGCCTGGGAGTCAATCACTCAGGACAGATGGGTGCTTCGGATCATTGCCGGAGGTTACACCATCCCATTCACATGCTCACCCCCACCGTCCAAAAAAATCCCGGACCCACCACCCAGTCAAAGGGAAATTGCAGCCGCAGAAGCTTTAAAGCTGCTAGAAAGGAGTCATCCAACCGGTCCCCACAGACCAGATCGGATCCGAAATTACTCGAGGTTCTTTTTAGTGCCAAAAAAGACAGGGGACCTGAGACCAATATTGGATCTCAGCAGACTAAACCAATCCGTCACGAAATTCAAATTCCGAATGGTCACGTTACAATCCATTCTCCCATTGTTGGAGAAGGATGTTTGGATGTGCTCCATAGACCTCAAGGACGCCTATTATCACATACCGATACATCAGGCGTCCAGGAGGTATCTGCGCTTCAGCCTGGGAGACAGTCATTTCCAATTTTGTGCACTGCCATTTGGTCTCACCACAGCCCCCAGGGTGTTCACCAAGTGTTTGGCAGTAGTGACTGCTCACCTGAGGAGTCTTGGATTCCAAGTGTTTCCCTATCTGGACGACTGGCTCCTGACTGCCACCACCAGGCATCTACTAATGGACAACCTCAAAGCCACCATCTCCCTGGTTGCTACCCTGGGAATTACATTCAATTGGTCAAAGTCTGTCTTGCTGCCCTCTCAGCGCATAAGGTTCATAGGAGCAGAGATAGACTCAAAATTGATGCGCGTTTTTCTTCCTACCGAAAGGATCCAAACTTTACAAGGCCAGGTTCAAGCCCTGATTTCAAGATCCAAAGCCCCAGCCAGGATGGTCCTACAAGTTTTAGGTTCGATGTCTGCCACGGTTCTTCTAGTTCCTCTGGCAATATTGCACATGAGGATTCTTCAGTGGCTATTGTCAACTCAATGGTCCTTTCAGGACCTTCCCCTCAATCATCCCATTATGATTACAGAAACATGCAAACGGGACCTTCGCTGGTGGCTTCAGACATCCAATCTAAATCAAGGAAGTCCTTTTGTTATTCCCTCTCCAGTGGTCACCCTGACGACAGATGCCTCCCAGACAGGGTGGGGGGGGGGCATTGTCTGGGCAAGTTAGTTCAGGGCTCCTGGCTTCCAGACGAAACTCTTCTCCACATCAATGTATTGGAGATGAGGGCTGTACTTCTGTCCCTACAGGCCTTACACAAGTTTCTCCCTCAGGGCATAATCGCCATCCACACAGACAACATGTCGGTGGTCTGGTATCTAAACAAACAAGGAGGGACCAGATCTTACCCCTTTGCAGAGAGGCCATGAGGGTGTGGGAATGGGCTGTAGCTACCAGCCGTTTCTTGGTAGCGACCCACATTCCGGGGAAATCAAATATATTGGCAGACAGATTAAGCAGAACAATTCTCTCTCCTCACGAGTGGTCCCTAAACGAAACAGTAGCAGCTCAGGTTTTCAGGAGATGGGGAACGCCGTGCTGCGACCTATTTGCAACACCACTAAACACGAAGTGCAAAAGGTTCTTCTCCTTGACTCCACATCAAGGAGAAGCAGCTATGGATGCTCTAGCACAACCTTGGCCAACAGGGCTACTTTATGCCTTTCCTCCGATTCCACTTCTCTCCAAAGTCATTCAAAAGCTTCACAATTGGGGTCCACAATGATACAGATTGCTCCATACTGGCGTCGTCAGGTATGGTTTCCCTACCTCAAGAAACATGCGTGGACGATCCTTGGACTTTAGATCTAACTCGGATCTGCTAATTCATCAGTCGGGACGACAGCATCAGTCCCTTCACTCCTTGAAGTTGACAGCTTGGCTCCTCCACTTCCGACTTTAGTCAGAAGTCACACATTAAACCCGGAAGTTATTCACATTTTATCTTCAGCCCACAAACCCACCACTAAGAAATTGTACCTCAGTAAGTGGAAGAGGTTTGCTATCTGGGCTCAACTCAGGGCTTAGACCCTATCACTGCTCCAATCCCAGAGGTTTTGAAATTCTTAACATCCCTGTTTAATCAAGGATCTTCTGTCTCTACTATTAAAGTCCAACTAGCGGCTATCTCTAAATTCCACGAATCCATGGATCCTCCATTGATGAGCAGCAGACTATGCAAAACTTTCATTAAAGGTGCGGGCCTGTTAAGACCCCAGTTTTTCATCCTGCGCCTCCGTGGGATCTTGATTTGGTGCTTCGTGCATTAACATCTTCCCCTTTCGAACCGGCTGCTACATGTGAGTTAAAATATCTGTCTTGGAAAACTGCCTTCTTAGTTGCAATTACTTCTGCAAGAAGAGTTTCAGAGCTTCAAGCCCTGTCTATTAAACCACCGTACTTGATTTTCCACAAGGATAGAGTATCACTTAGGCCTAATCCATCCTTTGTCCCAAAGGTCTGTTCTAATCTCTGTCTCCAACAATCTCTAGAGCTACCAGTTTTCTTCCCAAAATTCTCCAATGAAGCAGAATACACTCTCCATAAATTGGATGTTCACAGGCAATTGCTTCTATTTAGACAGGACTCAGCAATTTCGTAAGTCAGACCAGTTGTTTGTGTCCTTCTCAGACAATAAATTGGGTAAAACCATCACAAAAGCTACTATCTCCAAATGGATTAGAGATTGTATAACTCAGGCTTATTCTTCTTCGAATAAGCAACTTACAACATCTATCAAAGCTCACTCTACCAGAGCTATGGCGACTTCTATAGCTTTTCATTCCAAGCTCGCTATATCGGAGATTTGTGCTGCGGCTACTTGGTCCAATCCGCACACTTTCATTTCCCACTATAAATTGAATGTGGCATCTAAAGGGCGAGCATCATTTGGTTCCACGTTACTCAGGAGTGTTTTCCAGTGAGCCACCCAGGATTCAGGTGCTAGGGACGCTGTCCCATCAGTCAGAATGTAGGCGAGATAGGATCACATAACATCTTTTAGTTATGTACTCACCATAACTTCAGATGTTTGGGATCCATCTCGCCTACATTCCTAATACCCACCCTCCTTCCCCCTGCCTTGGAGATCAGAAGAGATTGAACGGTTTTGAGTTCTACTGTTTTATCTTGTTTCATCTGACGATGTTATATAAGCAGTGCGTGCATGTGTGCATGTATGCGGACAAACTAGATCTGGGGGACTGGTAGTGGTGCATCCTGGGATATAGTAAGCTCAGCCAATAAGAGACTTCGCTCTTTGGCATAAGCGTGCCGAGTCGGAGCCGAGGGATCGGCTCCGAACCCATCAGTCAGAATGTAGGCGAGATGGATCCCAAACATCTGAAGTTATGGTGAGTACATAACTAAAAGATTTTGCTTGTCTATTCTTCTCTTTAACCACTCCCATATAGAGATTCTCATTGTTATTTAATTGTATTCAACTTACTAAGCTTCTCTGGTGTAGCATTATGGGTTTTTTTTCTTGGCAGACTGAATTCTTGTGCTCTTGTTGAATCTTCCACCATTTGTGGAAGGCTGTTCCATGTACCTTCAGCCCTTTCAGTCAAAAAATACTTTTTACATTTCCACCACAAGTCATCCTCACAGGCTTCTTGATCTTGTCGATTTTTGTCCCCTGGAGATGATGCTGTCATAAACATGTCTATTCTAGTAAGATGTTTCAAACCTTGCAGCATGCCTCTCCTATCACCATCAGTAGCATATATATGTTATTTTCCTAAACTGTTTTTCACAAATCTTGTAACACCCAGCTTGTACCACATTCATAGCCCTCCACTGTACAGCTGCAGTCACATTTATATGCTTACGGTGATGACGCCACCAGTCCTACACAAAGTACTCAAAATTGCAGCTCAGCATTTGTTTGTGGAGAAGAAATACAATCTCCATTTTTTCAACTTGTAATCTTTCTTCCTAAAACCCCCTTACTTTTCTTGCTGCATATTTTTGCAGTGATTTTCTACATGCAGATTGTCTAAAATAAATATGCTAGTGTCTTTGCACATCTGCCTTTGTCAGAATTGTCCACAGTATTTAGGCCTTATTGAATCTTTCCATTAAAGTGAGATGCTTTCTGTGAAATTTAGGTTGCTGTACATTACACCATTCCTATACTTTTACAAAGTACTAGCTCATCTACTCAATATTGCCAAGTAAAGAAGCAACTTATTTGCACTCCGTAATGTCATCTGCAAGGATACTTATTTTTAAAGCAGACTGATTAATATTCTAATCATTTGACAAGTCACCTTTTAGCAAATCCTGATTTGTTAGAACCACATCAATGAAAGGGAAATCACCAAAACATTCCATGGTTTACCCTGCAGATATGAAACCTTGAGGTTAGAATAGTTAAGGAAGTACAGGAGTGCAGATCACTACATGGGGGGAGGTGCCTTTGCCCCAGAAAAAATTAAGTGGTTAGTAGTCTGATAGGGGTGTTTTTATCTATCACATTTCACTAAAAAATAACTAATTTAACAAAACCAGATATGAACTAGTCCTAGGTCTGTAATCTGCAAGACTCCTCCAACTACATTCTTAAGCTAATACAGTGCCATTCTTATGAATAACAGTTTGTGCAAATGTTAATGTGGTGAGCTGAAATTCCTGTTGTACAAGATTTGATTAACTCAGCTCTTTTTGCCTACTGTGTGACCTTGACCAAATCACTTAACCAGACATTGTTCCTGGGTTGCCCCTAAAAATGGAGTGGGGATTGTGTGCCCAGTGGGCCTATCTGGTTAACAAAGTGCTATTATTAGTTACTAAATCTTTTATGTGGTATCATGTTAGATACATTGCTTGTATCTAAATAATCTGTATATATCCACAGATCTACCATTCTTTCCCCAGCCATACCTCTCAACTGTCCAGATTTTCACACACTGTCCAGAATTTTGGCTCATATTTTTGGTCTGTTCCTCATAAAATGTGTGGTTTTCTGGCAAATCAATTGGATTATCTGAAGACTGATGTCACTAAATAACATACATTTAAGTTTCAGACTTGAAATCTTTCAGAAAATGTATGTTAATACAAACCCTGTTACTCTACCAACATTTTAAGTGTATAAAAGCAATATTTAAAATATGTCCTTATTTTTTGGCCTCTGTTCCCCCCATTTTATTGAGCTTTGTCCATATTTCTTGTATTAAGAGGTTGCGAGGTATGTCCCCAGGTAGTATGATGGCTGAGTGGTAAGGCTTTCTCCTCACAATGTTGAAGTCCAGGGTTTAGTTCTAACATATGGTGACTGTATGCATACCTCTCAACCTGGAAACATCAAAAATCTGGACAAGGCCCATGAAAAATAGATACAAATCTGTACACTGATTAATATAAAATTTGCATACATGATTACTTAACCCCACCCACTCCAGTGGAATTGTGGGATACCAATTTTCAAAAGCAAACTGAACAACAGACAACCAAAATATGGCACTAGAGCCCCCCTGCAGCCATTCTAATGTCTCATTACCTGGCTATTTCACCCCATTTAGCATAAACACTAATGTGCATACTGCTTTACTTCTACAATGATTACTTGGATTTTATTTTTACATTTTATAGCACAATGCACAAACACTAATAGACATCTGCTAAACAAAGCAATAATGTCTCACAATGAAAACAGACTTAGCATTAAAACTTCTCTGCCCTTGAAACTCACATTCATTGAAACAGCATTGAAACCCACACCACATCCAAAGAAAATGCATCTGGCCAGTGGTGGATAAAGATTAGCTTTGGGCACAAAACAAGAAACATACATATGTTCTTTGATACACCTTCCTGACTTTATTAAATTATAGTCCTTGTATAATACAGCACACTTGTTAGACTTAGAGCACATTTTAAATTTATTTTTGAACATTTTTCCAGTAGGCAATGAAACAAAAATGCATGAACCAATAATGACAAAACTGCCCAATTCAGAACATTTCCATCATAAAAGTCTATTCCCACACACGCACTTTATATATATATATATATATATATATATATATATATATATATATATATATATATATATATAATGACAGTAGTGGGCATCTTGCATAGCTTCTCGAACTTATTTTCAATTTCAGTTTTTTGCTTGACTTACTCTTATTTGTGTTATCAGACCAACTTAATAGCTGTAAATGCACAACAAAATAAAGTAGGTGAACTGCGTGTCTTAAGACTTCCATTTTTTAGTCCAGGTACTGACAGACCCTTTCCTACATTCATCCTAAAGCATCAAAACTATCATTGTAATCCAGATGCTATTAACTGGCAACTCTTACTTCTCCACTGCCTGCAGTGGAAAATGTGTTTTATCTTGAATGCTGGAAATGTACTGTACTTGTTTAAAATATGTTTCTTATAATGCAGCACAGAACATAATTATTATTTTCTGTACCTGTATTTGGGTTAATGATATTTTTTGCTCTTTCCACTGAGGCACAAATGCCCTTGTGCATGACATTTTCTCACTTCTGTTGTATCTGTAGCTACACCCTTGATTTGTTACACCCACCCCCTTTAAAAGTACAACAACACAGACACAGTACAGTATCAGCAATGCATCTGCATACTGTAGGAGTAGAACCCACATAATTCTGCATCAAAAGCAAGAATTTAACATGTTATGTTATTAACAATGCAAGCAGACTCAGCATAAGCAAGACTAAACTTATTTTCCCCTGAAGCTCTCAGCTCCTTGTAAAATCCACTCAACACTCAACCATATCTCTCAAATTTGCAGCACAAGAAATCTGGAAAAAGCCAAAATGTATTGGGGGGGGGGACAAAAGCCCAAAAACCAAGGACACATTTTAAACATTGATTGTATAATTTTGGAAAGTTGCTAGAATAAAATGTTGTGTTACCACCATGCATTTCACAGAAAAGTCTTGAACCCAGGACCTTGTGCATTACAGTCAGAGCAACATATCACTATGCCAAATCAGCAGTTTCCTGAACAATAGAAAGACTGAAACTTAAATGGCTATCATTTAGTGAATTCAGTTCTCACTTCTCACCATAGCTCTCAACCTCTTACCACAAAAAAAAAACTGGACAAAGCCAATAATGGGGGAATACAGCCCCAAAAATAGGGACAAATTTCAAATACTGATCTTATAAACTTAGAAAATAAGGTTTGGTGTTACCTTTTATTTTCTGAAGAATATAAAGTCTGAAATTCAAATGCCTGCCATTATTTAGTGATTTCAATCCTTCACTGAAATCCAGAAAACCACAGATTGTATGAGAAACAGAACAAAACTATGAGGCCTAAATCTGGAAAGTTTTCAGAAGTGGTGGTGGGTAGGGACTTTAGGCTCTTGTTACCTTGTACCCAAGGTACAAGGTTTGAGCCTGAGTGCCTCCTCCAGCCAACAGGTATATTGACCTGGGGCATTACACACACACACACACACACACACACACACACACACACACACACACACACACACACACACACACACACACACACACACACACACACACACACACACACTATCTTTCCAGGGCAGCATATCCAGTTTGGCAAAAATGAAATGAAAACAACTCTTCCAGGCAGTTTTCTGATTTGTCCGCAGCAAAATGAAAAGACAGCTATCTGCTAAAATGAAATGAAAACAGCAGCATATCCAGTTTGACAGTCAATGGCTCTTTCCTATTCACCAGCTTCCCACTAAGGATTTGAGCAGCTGGCAGCCACAAATGCACATACATTGAGCTTCAGCTCAATTACGACAGGCTGGCAGGTTGTTTCACGGAGCTAACGTCATCACGCACGTGATGATGTCAGCTTAAAAAGGCAGGAAATATAATTTAAAAATAAAAGTGCTGGGAAATTGGAAATTAAGGGGTGCCACTCGGGAATCATAGCACCCCAAAACTCTGTAAAAACAAGCAATTCGGTACAGTTGGGAGGTGTGACTGTATGTGTGAAATATGCATGCATTTCCCAATTTTGTGTGGGTTTTCTCTGGGTAATTTAATTTCTTCTCACCTCACATGAATTTGCCTCTACTGTATTCATTTTTTTATTTTTAGTACCTCTTAAACCTTACAGATTCCCTGAAACATTTTTTACATTTCTATCATGTCATTGTCATAATGTTGTAAAGTCCACAGATAATAACAAGTGCCCCATACAGTATATGTACACAGGAATCAGGGATATAAATGGAAGGTAAAATGTGTAATGAATGATAAATCCATACAGTTTCCAAATCCACCACCTTCCCAAGAACTATTAGACATTACTGTCTAAATTAGTGTGGTGGTAAGTGGGAGTACGCAGTAGTAAGCAAGAGTAAGCATATTTAAGCAGTAGTAAGTGGGTTTAAGCCCTTTTGCATGGGGGTAAGCAATGCGCACACAGATTAAGCAATATTGATGCTAACACTCTGTAAGCATATTTAACTGGAAGTTAGCATTGCTTACCTTCACGCAAACCCACTTACAATTGCTTAAAAGTGCCTTAATCAATCTGTATGCATCAGCCGCTGTTCTGGCCAAGAACAAAATAAACAGCCTTACAGGTCTTGAACCCAGGACCCTGTACACTAGTCACAATAGCTAACAACTAAACCATCACAACAGTACATAAGATTGAGGTATCACCAAACAGATCCTCACTATAGGAAATACAAACTGAACATGTGAAAGGACTCTATATACAGTTTTATACTGTATAACCTACTACAGGACATAAATATGTGAAATGGAGTACTGCATTAAGCCCAGATGTGAGGTGTCATTGTAATAAAGTGTTGAAATCCCCTAATAAACACAAACACCCCATACATTGTACATACACATGAATCATGGATACCAA
This sequence comes from Protopterus annectens, assembly GCF_019279795.1. Lineage (NCBI taxonomy): Eukaryota > Metazoa > Chordata > Ceratodontiformes > Protopteridae > Protopterus > Protopterus annectens. The sequence goes on along the minus strand of NC_056741.1, from coordinate 477,009,124 downwards.
ACACATATATAACATGTAATGAATAATAAATCAATGCCACAATGCAAATATAATGCTAATTAAATATTAAGCAATGCTAAGCATTGCATAGCCCAGCTTAGTAAGTGTAAGCAATGTGTAGGCCAGCTAACTCAGTCTGCCCATTGGTATACCCCTTTAAACAATGCCAACCTTAGGTAAGCAGGTTTGCCCATAGCTTAGCATTTTCAAAACCATCCAGTCATGGCAAAGTGTGGGAAACTGGCCCTATTTAAACCCAACAGGCAGGAATACATCTCATAACTGATTGTAGCTTCCCCTTGTAGGCACTATGTCTGCAATGGGAGAGGGTGTGTGCTTTCGGACACAGTACTGGGGCATCCAAGAGTCCAGAGTCATGGCACGACTCCTTGTGAAAGACCATGACCAGAGACTGCTGCAGGGCTAGTACCAGGGTTCCCAATACAAAGCAGAAGCCTGTGACTCTCTTGCCCGTGACCTCACCAGTGCCACTGGCATACCCCAAACTGGTGAGCAGGTCAGGCATCATTATGCCGACCTGAAGCGGAGAAAGGGGGATCTCTTGGATCAGTGGATCCAAGAGGCTAGGAGGACAGGGGATGTCCCAGCCATGTGTAAGTATCAGTCCACTATCTGTTTAATAATTGCCAGCTCATGTATAGAATGGATAGGTATGGCTAAATATTCCTCTTATGTCTTTCACAGTGGCAGGTGAGCGGGCTGCGAACCAGGAAGCCCATGGCTGTAGACTGCAGTGGTTGCAACGCGAGGCAGGTTAGTAATACTCTTGCATGTACTGTCATAGTAAATAAATCTAAAAGTAGTAGTAAGTTAATTGCCTGTATAAAACCTGTATTGTTTAAGGCATGTACTGCATACACCAGAGAATAGGGCGGGAAGAGTCTCATATAGGTTGTATGTAAATAAAAGCATAATAGCCTGACAATTAAGGTCTAACTGCTGGACTGTATGTGTTTACTCTGGTATCATTAGGTAATGTAGAGTTGCAATCACTTAATAGCACTGTTGTAGTAAGCACTGTTACCAACACTGTACGACATAAATAAATGGTGTAGGAATGCCCAAGAGGTCAAATAGTACAACTGAGAGGGACTTAGACAGAAAACACTGAGAAGACAGACAACAAAGTCCAAATAGCACACTCAACTGCGATGTGAATTGTTGAATTTGTTGCACACACAGCCATGGTTCAAATCCTGGGAGTGGTAGTAGGCTGTATGCAAAATCATACCCCACATGTATACATAAATGTCCAGAATGTCCAGTAAATCGACCCATAGCTGCTGCCTGTCACCATGTCCCACCTGGCAAATTGTGGGATGATCCCAGACATTTAGGCAGCAAACAAGACATACAACTGATTGTCAGACATCTATGACAACAAATCTGTCACTCTAGCAACGCCCCAAAATGTTATGAGAGTAAGTAGCCAAGTATGTCCCATCACCACCCCCATGTTGTCAAGCTATGACCAGAGTGTGTACAGTAACAGAGTGAGATGTATGTGCATAAACACACATAAACACACAAAAACATACTCGGAGGCTCTAAATAAAAATCTGCCTAAGCAGCAGAGACCTCCAAAGCAGACACCCAAGCAACCGCTACCCCAAAACAAAACACGTGCAACACATAGCTCACAAAGCCAGTGTGCCGAACAGTCACAGCCCTTAAGGCTAAACAACACACCTGATACACTTGTAATAGGTGACTCTATCATCAGGCACACTGACGTCCCACTCACCAGGCTGAACAAGGAAAAGGTCACGGTGAGCTGCCTGTCGGGCTATAGGATCCGCCACATAACACAAGCACTCAGGTCACTCCAAGGCAAGTACAAATATGACTCAGTCATTGTCCATGCTGGTGTGAATGACCTGAGGCACCTCCCTGGACTACATGAAAAGAGACATAGAGGAGCTCTCTGAGCATGTAGCCCAGGCCGGTATGACCCTGACCTTGAGTAGCATCTTACCCTCACCAAGAATGATGCCACAATATGAAGACAAGATGATCAATTTCAACAATTGGCTTAAGTGTTGGTGTCATTCAAAGGGGATCCAATGCCTGTCAGCCTGGGATGACATGCTCGACAAGCCACGATGCTTCGCTAGGGACGGCTTGCACCTGTCACCCCTGGGCTTCGGATATTGGCAAAGGCTCTTGCTACCCCCATAGTGCCTTTTTAGGCAAGGCTCAAAAGACAAACCCACCTCCATAGGTATCACAAGGGATAAGAAACTAAGAGTAATGCTACTCAACGCCAGAAGTCTAAACCTCAAGATGCACGCACTCAAAACTCTCCTTAGCATGGAGAACATCGATATCTGTGCAGTAACAGAAACCTGGTTCAAGGCTCCCGAGAGCACCCCAGCACTACCAGGTTATACCTCATACCATGCTTTTCGGCCCCAAAACTTGGACGAACCACAAAAGGAGGGGGAGTATCAATATTCATCAAAGATACCCACACCTCCAGGTTGGTGGCACAGCACGAAGCATCAGAGACTATCCATGTGCAACTAACTGTAGGTAAAACTGCCTTCCAGTTTATAGCCTGCTACAGACCACCCTCCCAAACACAGGAACCTCACTTGGCCTTCCTGAGAATACTGGAAAATATGAAGGTCTCTCCAAACACCATTATATTGGGCGACTTCAACTACTCAAACATAGACTGGGAGCATTACTCTAGCTCCAACACCCTAGCCCAAAGGTTCCTAGAATTTATAAACTCAAATGCTATGGAACAACTTGTTACCACTCCCACAAGAGGGGAAAACATACTGGACCTGATCATCACCAACATGGGGACACTATGCTCCAGACCAGAAGTGTATCCCTCACTGGTAAGATCAGACCATAAACTAATCTCACTGGATATTCACATCCTGACCCCACCCCCTGCCCAGAAAACCACAGTGAAAAACTTCTCTAAAGCAAATTTCACATGCCTCAAAACCGAGGCGAAATCCTTCAAAGCCTCCTGGCCTGTGGAAAATACGTCCCAGACCGCAGAATCCTTTATAAACGCATTCTATGAACACCTTCAGGAATGCATGGATCATGCAATCCCAAATAAAACCAAGACCCAATCCTACAAAGGCAGACATCCTGTCTGGTGGACCCCAGCCATAAACAAACTATACAATAGAAGGAGGAAGCTACTACATGATAGAGCAAAATCCCAAAAAGGGAAGGCATCTCTGATCAGTATTAGCAAAAAACTACGGGCACTCATAAAATCGTCTAAGGCCAGCTTCGAGAGAAAAATTGCACAGGACACTAAGGATAATCACAAGGCTTTCTTTAGTTATGTTAGGAACCTGGGTGGGAATTCCCAGATATGCTCAGAATTAGTCCAAAATGACAAAAATACACCGAGCCCACAGACATTGCCAACATCCTAGCTGACAGGTTCAGTGCAAACTTCTCCCCTCTCCCCACCAAAGGGCAAATATCTATCCCAACAGAGTGCTGCCCCCTGACATCTCAGATGCTCAGGTAAGAGCCGCCCTCTCCAAAGCAAAAACACAGCATCAATGGGACCAGATGGTGTCCCGGCTCGTCCTACATGAACTCCAAGAAGAGCTAAACCCAAACATAAAACTACTGTTCAATCTTAGCCTTACTACAGGATATGTACCCAAAGAGTGGCGTACAGCAACAGTGGTCCCTCTCCACAAAGGTGGTGCCTCAATGGATCCTGGAAACTATCGCCCCATAAGCCTGACTAGCTTGGTCTGCAAAGCTATGGAAAGGATCATCATGGACCTCATAAATAAAGATATTGGGGACCTACAGACACTGGATCCTACCCAGTTTGGCTTTGTTAAGGGCAGATCCTGCCTCTTAAACCTGGTCGATTTCTTTGAAACAGTCACCAAGGCCATTGATGAGGGGAAGATGGTCCACACAGCCTACCTGCACCTCGCAAAAGCCTTCGATACAATAACCCACTCGGGCATTATAGATAAGCTTACCAGCTTAAATATAAACCTCTATGTCACTAGATGGGTTGCAAACTGGCTCAAGGACAGAACCCACATGGTTAGAATTGCTGGAGCCATGTCAGACTCCAAACCAGTTACAAGTGGCGTCCCACAAGGCTCAGTCCTGGGACCTCTCTTGTTCGGTATATATTTCTCGGTGGTACAGGCCAACACGGAAGGACTGTGGCTGACCAAGTTCGCAGATGACTGCAAACTGGGCGCCATAATCAACTCTCCAGCCGACACAAGCATCCTCCAAAAGGGCCTCATAGAAACAGACAACTGGTGCCAGAGCCATGGCCTCAAGCTAAATGCCCAAAAGTGTATAGTCATCCCCTTTGGCAAAAACAAAGTGCCCACAAATTACCACATAGGTGGTAATCCATTAAGTACAGAAGAAGTCATTAGGGACCTGGGGACCCAAGTTGATAGCAATCTCTCATTTGACAACCACGTGGCCAAAGTGGTTAGAAAAGCATTTTATATAGCCCACCTAATCATGAAGGATTCACATCTAGATCAGGGAGGTCATCATGCCTCTTTACTCATCCCTCATCAGGCCCATAATTGAGTACAATGCCCCTTTGGGATGTACCTTACCAGACACCTGCAGCAACTGGAAAGACCCCAAAAGTACCTCACCAAGAGGATCAAAGGGCTCAAACAGATGCCATATGCTGCCCGGTTAAAGAAACTCCAGCTCTACTCAGTGGCATACTGCCTGCTCAGAGGCGATCTGTGCCTGATGTATAAAGCCATGTCTAACCCGGAATTAATGGACATGCTGCACCTCAGAAAATCCAAATCCCATCGAGCTACGTGCTCGAGAGACTTAAACCTCAGCACTGAAATAAATAGGACATGCTGGAGGGACAGATTCATAACCCAGAGGCTCCCTTCACTCTGGAATAAAATCCCAGTCCAGGTTAGGCAGAGTCCCACATTGACTCTCTTCAAGAGGAATCTTGATGAGTGGATGGGAGATCATAGGTTTACCCCGGCTATCACTTCTGTGTCACTGTTAGACAGAGGCACAGTATACTAACCTCAAAAAAAAGGCATAGCAAAATTAATTTAAAATGGGTGGCGAAAGCCAAACACACTCTGGCTAGGCTTATAAATGCCCTAGGGCAAATAGCCTAGTATGAACCTATGAACCTATGAACCTATGAACCTATAATACTAATGTGGGAAATGGTAATTTGTGTGGCAACATGTAGGTAGTGCTAACAAACATTGCTCCCACAGGTCTGTCAGATACGAACACTGTGCCTATAAATAAAAGACTGATATCCTGTACTGGTACTGTTTACTCTGGCATTGTATGGCATTGTTAGTGTTGTAGTTGCTCAGAATAATAAGGTATTATTCATCACTGTCACTCACACTGTACTACATAATACAACTGTCTAGGAAATCCTGTATAAGAGTGTTAAAATTACAAGGTCAGAATGTAAAACTACAAGAGAATTATAGACAGAAATCAGACAAGAGATACACAGCAATACCTATATAGCACACTCAACTGTGTTGGACGGTGTTTTTTCTTTTTAGCAGACACAGCCATAGTTCGAATCTTGGGAGTGGTAGTAAGCTGTATGGAGAATCATACTCCACAAGTGTACAGAAATGTCTAGACTGTCCAGTTATTCAACCCACATCTGCTGGCTGTTATCCTGGCCCCTGCCATATCAGTGTGCTAATTTCTGACATGTAGGCAGCATTTCATGTCATATAACTGACTGTCAGACCTGTACATATTTGGAAAATTTCAAATAAAACAAATCTGTCATTGTACAAGTCACTAAAGGTTTAAGAGGGTAATAGTCGAAATATGTCCCGGTTCACCTGCATGTGGTAAAGACATGCCCAGAATATGTGCAAAAAGAGATAGACAGGTATGTGCATAACATCAACCTGGAATCTGGAAGTATGTGTAGAAACAGTTAGGTAGTGTTAAAAAACAATACCTCCACAGTTATACCAGGTAAGAGGTGTACTGCAGGTAAAACCAGTTTATTTATTTATTTATTTAAGTTTGATGACCGGGGAAGTCCACTGGGCCATAGAGAGCCCATTTTCAGTGGAGGCCCAGGGAGAAAAGCTCCAAGACATTACATTTTACATGTTACAATAGAAAAACAATAGTTCAAACAGAAAGGTTAAACATTAAGTTATAGGACCTTAGTATATTAACATTTAAAGCATATAGTTACAAGCACTCAGTAGGTAAGGTGAACCTTGTGCATGGAGAAAGTGTCAGTATATTTATTTGGAAAGTATAGCAAATCAGATAGAAGAGAGAAGATCTGTCACTGGCAGGGAACAGATTGACTTTGGTTGAGATATAAATAGTAGATGGTAAATGTAGATGGTAAATGGAGAAGATTACAGAGCAAGGTAGAAAAGAGAGAGGGTTTGAAAGGGATTATGTTGGAGTGTGGCATGTGCATTCCCATTTGGAAGAAAGATGAGAGAATAGCTGAGATTTGAAATTTGTATGGTTTGGTATGTTGCGTAGGTGGGAGGGGAGAGAGCTCCACTGCTTAGCTAAAGAGTAGGACAGAAGTAGCTGGCCAGGAGGGTGTGATGGTTTATGGACCTGAAGAAGATTTTGGTTTTTGGATCTGAGTGAGCATTTGGGAATATAGGGTTTTAAGGATGTAGCAAGAGAAGGGCAGTTGGTAGGTTTAAAGATAAGCTTGTGGGCAATGTTGAGTTGTAGGTAACTAAAATAGTTGGGTAGTTCAAGCCATTTAAGGGTGTGGAGGGAGTGGCAGTGGTGGGATGAGTTTTTTGAGTTGGTTGCAAATTTGCAGATTTTGTGGTAGCAAGATTTGAGTTTATATAGTAAGCCAAGATGGAGACTAGTGAACAGGGGGGCACCATACATAAGGGAGGGGAGAAGGAAGGTAGATGCAAGGGTTTGTCTGGTTGAGGGGGTGAGGAAGCAGTTGTGCCTGTAGAGGAGACCTAGTTTTTGGTGTGTTTTCTTAATTGAGGAGTGGATGTGGCTATCAAATTTTAGTTCTTCATAAGTGATGATGCCGAGAAGCTTGGTGTTGGGAACAAGTTCAAGGGGAGTGTTGTTCTGGCTGTGTATGGTGAATGAGTTTTTGTCAATCGTGGAGGTTTTAGTAGGGGAAAAAGTCATAAGTTTAGTTTTATTTGCATTCAGAGCCAGATGGTTGGATGGCATCCAGGTTTCTGTTTTGGAGAAGGCTAATTGGGTTTTTGCTAGGAACTTTGATGGGGAGAAGGCTGAGCAGATAATTGTAGAGTCATCTGCATATTGGATGACAGAGGATTCTGGGATGGAGTGGTGGAAGTTGTTAATGAAAATATTGAAGAGTAGAGGACCAAGAATGAAACCTTGTGGGACGCCGGTGGGTGTAGGTAGGAAGGGGGAGGTTGAAGTTTTCCACTGGACAGCTTGTTGGCAGTTAGACAAGTAGCTGGATAACCAAGTTAAGGTGGTGGTAGAGAGATGAAGGGTGGAGAGTTGGGAAATGAGTAAGGTGTGGGAGATGGTGTCAAAGGCCTTAGACAGATCTAGAAATAGTGCAGATACAAATTTGCCAGAGTCGCATTCAAGATTGATAGTTTCAAGAAAAGAAAGAAGGGCAGTCATGGTACTGTGGCCAGGGCAGAAGCCATGTTGGGTAGAGGAGAGGAGATTGTTTAGGATTAGGTGTGTCATGAGTTGAGCCTGGATATTTTTTCTAGAATTTTAGAGAGAGGGGAAAGGATGACAATAGGCCTGAAGTTGGTGGTATCAGTGTTTTTGCCGCCTTTGTGGAGGGGAATGATGTAAGCGTGGCACCAGATAGAAGGAACATACGATTCTTGTATGGATCTATAGTTGTTGACAGCCATACCACTGTCCAAACTAAGGCAATAGGGTAGTGTACTAATACCTGTAAGATACACATCACAGCACTGACTAGGAAAGTAATGCGAATTACAGGAATATACTAGTTGTTAATTGACATCTATTCTCTCCCCCCCACCATATTTGCAACAATAAACTAAATACACAACTCAATTGGTATGTGCTGACTTAACTCTACTGTTGGGACATATGTCCTATTGTTTGATAATTATTTAAATTTGTTTCTATGCATATACTATGTTGAAATACTCCCACATTGGTGGCATGCTGCCATCAATGTACCTGCATGCTGTTGTAATGACCACTGTGGTCCCATATATGCATGTGTTCTGTTTGCTATGCAACTGTTCCATATCTGGTGTTTGGGTTAATGGGAATATCTATGCATGCTGTTATACCTAATCCTGGAATGTGTTGACTATTACTAACCCACATATATTGATAAAATTTAAACAAATAGCATGTTTGGGAAGGCCAGTCCCAGCGGACCCACCTGTCCCACCTCAGCTGGCCATGGCACTGGGTACCAGCACATCTGGGGCCCAACCTGGGACCTCCTTGTCCGTTGGTCCTGCACCACCTTTAGCTGGAACAGCCTCAGGGGATGAATCTCGCCCCCCTGGGAGCGAGCGCGGACAGGAGCCTGTCACCCGTTGCCAGGTCCAGGTCGTGGTGCATAGTGAGCTCTGTAGGGAGGTTGGAGATCTGCTAGGCCAGCTTAAGGGCTGTGTGTCACAACTAGAGGGTTGGCCTGGCCCTCCTACTCAGCCCCCAGCACAGCCACCTTCGGGGCTGTGAAGGTGCAGTGGTGACTGCCCATGGGTGGGGACCTCAGTTACACTGTTTCCACTAGGGGGCTCACGGGCTTCCGATTTCCCAACTCCCCTCCCCATCAAGGTGTTTACCCCCCATGTGTCATATACTGCCCTGTATGCATCTTGTTTGTCTTGTCTGTTAACCTACCCAACCTATCTCCCCAAATATACCTACTATCCCTCCCCAACATCCCACTCTCACCTGAAAAAAAAAAGGCAATCTGTTCCCAAAAAAAAAAAAATTTCACCCCATACATAGCTGTCCATTTCACACACATGTCCACTGGACGCATGTAATCTGGTCTAATTGGCTTAACAGCATATTATTGTTGTCCTTACCACTCTCTCAGGGGTATGACTGTCCAAATCTATCTCCAAATTCAGTGTATATGCACAGCTGTTGCTGTAGAAGAAATGGGCAACTATGGACCTTTATCTACAAGACTTCATTAGTAACTAGAAAGTAATTGTTAAACAAATGCATACTTCAAGTTTCAACAGTTCAGCAATGCTCACAGTATCCTGTTGACAGTTTTTATGGTATTGTTGATATGGGTTTCAAAGTTCAGGTTGTTATCAATGGTTACCCCTAGAAGTTTAGTTGTTGGATCAGGAGATATGAGTGTACCATTATTGGATAAGACTGAAAAGTTCATTTGGAGTGATTTACGGGTAGGAGTGAAGAGGAGGAGTTTGGTTTTTTTTAGGGTTCAAGAGGAGGCAGCGTTGTAGAAACCAATTTTCTGTTTTATTGAACATTGTCTGAGTTAGAGTCTGTAGTTGGGATTGAGATTTAGCTGAGCAGATTATTATCGAATCATCTGCGTATTGTACACAGTTAGTTAAAGGAATAGCTAGGTTGAGGTCATTGATAAATATTGAGAAAAGGAGGGGACCCAATATAGAGCCCTCAGGAACACCTAGGGTAACTGGGAGATGGGATGAGAGGTTGTTGTCCCATAGCACTGCCCGCTGTCTATTATGAATGTAGGACTGGAACCATTTTATAGTCTTTGTGTCCAGAGAGAAGGATTTTATAATATTGAGAAGTAAGTTGTGGTTGACCATGTTGAATGCTTTTGAAAGGTCGATGAAAAATGCTGAAGAGAGAAGATTGTTATTACGGTTTTTATTGATGCTGTCAGTGAAGGATAGGAGTGCAGTTGTTGTACTGTAGAAAGGCCTGAAGCCATGTTGAGATTTGGCCAGTAAATTGTTCTGGAGTAGGTGGTATATAAATATATATAGCAATGTATATATGTAAGCATCTATATATATATATATATATATATATATATATATATATATATATATATAGAGAGAGAGAGAGAGAGAGCAATGTATATATGTAAGCATATATATATATATATATATATATATATATATATATATATATATATATAGCTATATATGTATGTACAGATATATAGCTATAGATGTAAAAGAGAACATAAATACATTTATGACCACAGGCACCATTAATGGGGGTGAGGGGGCCCAAGCTACATACGTCTTGTACGTATTGATATTAACCACCCCCACAGCCAAACAGGTCTGCCCTGCAATACAGTACCAACTGTTGCAAGTCCCGTAACCAGGACCCGACACAACATGGGTACAAGATGTTAACAGTAATCCATCCCACCTGTATGATGTCAGGCTGGTATCAATAACATGTCCTGCAGTACAGTCTGGCTACCAAAGGGAATGTACAATGTGGAAGCAATAAACATTCCTAAGATACATATACACACACACATATATATGCAGATATATATATATATATATATATATATATATATATATATATATATATATATATACACACACACATATATATAGATATATATGTAACTACACATACACACACGGAGATATGTATGGGAAGATACATATTTAGAGGGTGCATACTTTACGGAATAGCCAGTATTCCTACAGTTGCCACCTTACCAAATGGACACTGTATGAGTCATCCATACAAAAGACAATTGTTGCTTGAAACATTTACACACAGAGAGGTCAAAGGATATAACACCACACACAGGTTTGCATACATGAGAAAGCTTTATTTGTGTACTATTACAGTTGTATATGCCATGTCATATAGCTGTTTAGACTTTGAAATACATATAAACAGACTAATGCAACTCTCAAACAGATCAATTAATACAGTATTCCGGGAAGCATAACATATGTTGCTGTCCAGGCCAAGGCCTTCAAGTAGTACAACAGTAAAGACAGACTGGGCCACAGGATAACAATCAATCAACAGTAAGTAATGTAGATGTATGTATGTATGTATGTATGTATGTCCAGCAGCCTCTATCTACACTCTGTATGCAATCCCTAGGGGAAAAAGACTTCAGGTGACACAAAGGGATGTATCTGTTACATAACAAAGCATAACTGAAACCATCACAATCACACTGACAAACAGAACAGTCTGTATGGCAGGAAGCAGTAGGCCTGCATTTACCCAAGGTGAAATGTATAGTAATGGACATCTATATACCTTAAGGCAGCTTACTCCTGATATCCCTAACATGTTGTAACAGCCTAGGTTAGTTATGGTGCATCCTCCTCCCATAGACTGACATACACGGGCATATACCACTGTTACATACACTGACCTCTGGACTGCAGAAAGGCACACATGATTGTGCAGATGAAGCCCATACATATATGGACCCAACCCCACAATATGTGTAGGGGCCACAACAGCAGTGGAATGATGGCAGGAATGGCAGCATGACATACTCACAGGCCACTACATAACAACCCCTGACAGCATGTCATATGGACAAAGCCTAGTATGTAGGTGGAGGACAGAGGCCAGAACACAAATATAGATGCTGATGGCCCATGCTAGTATACCCCTGCCAGGAATAGTGACAGCTGTAGTACACATAACAATAGGTGCAACAAACTGTCATGATAAGAACACGCACACATATGCACCCACAGAGTGCATGCATCGCGGTCAACATCTTCACACATTTCTTAGACACTGCAAGTGAATGTACAGGACATATGTCACATATCAGGCTCATGTACTGTTAATATATGTGGTGATGTGGTCCCATGGCAGATCATGGAAGACTGTGTCATATCAATAAGGGTGTGTACACTCCCCATAGCCATGGTAAGGCCTGATGGCTGCCAGTGTAATAGTACCATATTGGTCATACATGCACCGCTGATGTTGAGATCTGTAAACCAGACATCAGGCATTCACAAATGACATCTGTCCATATATCATCCCAGGTATGTGTCGCTCAAACACATAGGGGCTGTGAGCATTATAGCAGACATAACTGACGCAGTAATACACATTCAGCAGTTGTTTGTACACCTGTGAGGTTTGGTGCACAGTACATGGCAGGGTGCAGAACAGGTGCACAGCAATATTGTGTACATGGGTGCAGTGTTTTCCAGGGGAAGGGGCATCACCTACTAACACAGCCCATGCATCACATACATGTATACTGTTGCTAGCATGGATTGACTATAGCTGCATTGCATGCTGTTGAGTACCATATGTTATACATGTTGACAGATGCATAATGGGTGGACTGTGTGTACTATCTTTGTGCATCCTCACCTGTAGGTTTGTGTGTGTGTGTGTGGGGGGGGTATTTGGGTATTTAGTCTGTAAGTGCAATCTGGTGGAGTGGATGGGGGGTTGATGCATGTAAGATGTGTGTGTGCATGTGTGTGTATATGTGTGGGTGTCCATGTATGCACATGTGTGATTGTGGGGTTGTTCATATGGCAGTACTTCCCTTTGGGATTGTGCAGTACATGGACATGGACTGACACATGAGATACCAGGAATACTTGTCTGATATGTAATCACAGGACAGTTGATAGTATAATATGGTCTGTAGCATGGAACATGCATAGGGAGGGAAAGTAGACACCAGGTATACCCTTAATATTGCAATCATCAGAAAGGTGAATGACTACCCACATGTGCAGCACAACAGATGCATTGGTGAATTACTAGACAACACCAGAAAGTCTATCCATATATTACTGTTGCCCACATGATAAGTTGATTGAGAAGCAGATCCGGTACGTACTGAGCAATAGTTACATATGACACTCCAGTGCGTGACATTGTGGAGTGAATGTAGTAGCTCCTAACATATAGGGGCCATTCTCATGATGTCCGGGCATACCCAGTGTAAACACTGGATGACAGCAGTGAGGCCATGTAAAACCTACTCCACTCAAGTTAAGGAGTTAATGGAGTAACAGGTCTTGTGTTGTGATCACTCATCTAGACATTTACAGGAATGATACGTTAATGAGTGGTATTAATGAGTGTATGTTACCAAGTGTGATGCAGGATGTGGAACTTATGTGAATAAATGTGGGATTGTCTGTAAAATTAGGGAGAGGTAGGTATTAAGGTGGAATGTCTGTGTTTTTTTTTGTGTGTGTGTGTGTGTGTGTGTGTGTGTGTGTGTGTGTGTGTGTGTGTGTGTGTGTGTCTGTACTGTTATGCAATGTTGTACAGGTTTTAAAGTGAGTTTCCTGTTTTCCCCCACAGGTGGCGAGGTGGATCAGGATCCTTCCTGCATGCAATCTGCTGTTGGTGTCCATACAGACACCGAAGCTGATGATAGTACTGTTCAGGCACAGGTGGGGTTGTCAGAGGCTGAAACTGTGCCATCGTTTGACATCCCCCTCTTAGCTATCCCAACCCCACACACAGTTACAGTGCCTATACATACCCCATCACCAGTGGCCATAGCAGAGGGACAGTTGCTGGCTGGTGGCAGTGCACAGGAGAGTGTGGTATCTATGCCTAGTGTGTCTGGTCACAGCAGGCATAGCTGGATGTCCAGCAGGGCACCACATAGGCAGATGTACTGGGGTGCTCATGGTAGGGCCGCTGGTCATCATGCCCCTGGCAGAATCACCACATCAGGTACCACCAGGCGCATGTTTCAGACTGTCATGGGGCACAGTCACATATGGAACTGTACACCAGACAGGGCCTGAGGCTGTAGAGGGCTGCTCTCTCATCTGCAAGTGACAACTTCCATGAACTTTCTGGTGCCCTCCGTGATTATTCCGAGGTCATGGATAGATGGTTGGGTGAGATGGTGGGCCTCATAGACCGTGGATTGTCCATGCTTGGACATGTAGTGGGAGTGCGGCAATGGCCACATGGACGTAGGCCAGCAACACCAACACCTGCCAGTCAATGTGGACATGCTAGGCCACCAAGGCACTCCTGTAGTGGCAGTACCAGCTCCAGCACTGCAGGCGGGGGTGCTGTCCACTCCACACCACAGCAAGCCACATGCACATGGCCCTGGACAGTCCCAGGAGGGACCTGGTTCCAGCGGACACCTGTCATCATCAGGGGAGAGTAGCACATCGAGGCCTGTACCTGGATGTGCCCATGGAACCCCTGGCAGGCATAGTCCACATGTCCATGGCAGGAGGTGGTGAACTGCACACCTTGCCAGGTATGTGCTGCAGCTGTCCAAGAAACACCTGTATAGGGCAGCCACATTGTAGAACTGTGTGCATGCATACCCACACACTGTACAAACACACCTAGGGCAACCTCATACCTACACGCACCACATCACCACACCCATTTCAACAAATTACACCCCTCACCCACACACACATGTTGACAAACATATGTCCCACCCTCAGTCTCTGGCAAACCAACAACACATCCTGTGCATATGATGATACCTGTGCCACATCCCTGTCATCTATAACATTGATGCAGGGACAGGCTAATATGGTTCTGATGCACACAGTCACTATACTACAGTGTACCAATGTACTGCTGTGTAACATGTTGTCAGGAGTAATGTTTAATGCATACATGTCAGGTAGTGTAGCTGTCCAGCCATTATGCATTACAGCTGTTAGTAACAATGAGTGATTGTGGTCTCCATAATGTTATCCATTTGTGTTTTAGCTGTACATGTGTCAGCAGGAGGATGGTCTGCAGTCATATTCCAAAAAGGGTATGTCACTGTGGTGACACCATGGCTGTGACATATCCTGGGTACAGTTGAACAACATGTCACAGGTTTGTATAACAGTTATTGCCTGTGCCACATGGACAGGTGACCTGCTGGGACATGTATAATCAGCAACCTGATGTAGATCCATCCACATACATGCACACTCTAACTTGGCAACACTGGGACTAGACCCCTACCTAGGTATGTAGTGCTACTAAAGTGTGTGGCTTTCATTGCACACACCACACAGCGTTTCAGGTGAGGTGTGTTCCAGGTTACATGTTACATGCAGAACATCCCCAGACATGTACAGTATGGTAATGGGGGATGTAATGGTTGTATATGGACAATACATAGTGTGACATACCATCATATACACATTAACAGACACATAACAGGCAGACACACATCCAAGAGACCTGGGCCTATTGATGCTAACTTGTCAGTGTGTCCAATGTGTTACAGGTAGGCTGCACACAGCACATGCATAACTGGGCTGGATTGTGGTATCAGTTACCAGTATGGTTGATGGTGACAGTGGTCACCATACAGTGGCACATGGGACATGGTACCAGGTGTACCATGGTGTAATGACAGTGTACACAGCACCCACATCCCACAGTGGATATTGTACTCACTGGAACCCATGATGACACTCTGACATACCCACCATCACATATTGCCCATGACTGCAATACAACCCATTGTACATCCCAACAGTGGTACTACAGGGATATGCATCTAATGCACATGCCACAGGCATAGTAGAGTGTTGCATTATCATGCCTCACCTATGGGCGCAACAACACTATCCATACTACTGTGTGGCAGTGCATATTGTAATAGGAGTACGTGACCTCAGAATGCTGTACCCTACAGATATACAGACATGCACACATACACACACTTGCCAGAACTCAATGGGTATCCCATGCCTATCAACCCATTTGTACAACACTGTTGTGCTGGTACTGCAAGACT